>NW_024432979.1:0-31030 GCF_017639785.1 Mesocricetus auratus | reverse complement strand
ATACATAGAATCTTATAACAGTAGTAATTCCAGATACAGAACCAGGGTATCAAAGTGTTTGTGTGATCTCCAGGGGATCTTTCATTTATGGGGAACACATACAAATATTCAGGGACTCAAGCATAAACACATGTGTACACACATGAATTTGCCATATTTTGAGTAGCTTCATTCATATTTATGAAGTTTGAATGGTTTTATGCCCATATCATAAACATTGATTGAGTTCAGTGGGTATTATGAAGCAGCAATCCTTAAAGTTAATATTAAGGTAGACTCCAGTACTTTAACATATTATCACTTTTTATTTCAATTTTAAATAGCTTGTTTCACATGTCAATCCCAGTTCCCTCTCCATCCACTCCTCCCGCAATCCCCATCCCCATCCAGCATCCCACCCTATTGCCAATTCATTCCTCATAGGGGATATCTAGAGTCTGACATTTCCCTCAGGGTAGGGTCCAGGCACTGCCCTAAGAGTCCAGGAGGAGTGAGCATCCCTTTTTGAGCTATGGGCACACGATGACTGTTTGTATTCCAGGGATACACACTGATCCACTGCTCAGGGCCCCATAGGTTTCCCAAGGCTTCTCAATGACACTCACATTCAGGGGGTCCAGATCAGTCCCATGGTGGCCTCCCCGCTGTCGGTCTGGGGTCCAAGAGCTCTCCCGTGTTCAGATCAGCTGTCTCTGCTGGTTTTGCCAGCCCATTTTTGCCAATTTGCTCATCACTCCTCTCTCTCTGTCACTGGGTTTCTTGGGTTCAGTTCAGTGCTTAATTGTACGTGTTTGCCTCTGCTTCCATCAGAAACTGCATGAAGGATCCCGGATGGTTATAGACATCAAGTTCAATATCAGGAATGGGCATTCGAGGTGGTCTTTCCACTCTTGCTTAGCTTGCCAATTGGTGTTATCCCTTTAGATCACGAGAGGTCACTCTGTTGCCTGATCTGTCTTCTAACCTATGATTCCCTCTTCCCCTATTCTATCCCCACTCACTCAGACTTCCTGTTCCCCCATGACCTACTCTCTCTTCCTCTTCCCCACCCTCTCTTACTCCCAGCTCCCACTCACCACCACCACTCCATGGTCCCCATCCATTCAGAGGATCTTGTCTCAATCCTCTATTCTTGGGTACTATGCATATATGCATATATTTAGGTTCTTTCTTGTTTCCCAGATTCTCTATCAGTGGAAATGCAGACTGGCACTATCCTGATCCATGGCTAAAATCCATATATGAGTGAGTACATACCATCTTTGTCTTTTTGCAACTGGGTTACCTCACTCAGGATGGTTTCTTCCAGTGCTATCCATTTAACTGCAAATTTCAAGATTCCATTGTTTTTTTCTGCTGAGTAATACTCCATTGTGTAAATGTACAACATTTTCTCTATGCCCTTCGGTTGAGGGGCATCTAGGTTGCTTCCAGGTTCTGGCTATTACAAATAATGCTGCTATAAACATCGAGGAGCAGATGCCATTGTTGTATGAATTTGCCTCATTTGGATATATGCCTAAGAGTGGAATTGCTGGGTCTTGTGGTAGATTAATTCCCATTTTTCTGAGGAATCTCCATACTGATTTCCAAAGAGGCTGTATGAGTTGGCACTCCCACCAGCAGTGGAGGAGTGTTCCCCTCTCTCCACATCCTCTCCAGCATAAATTGTCTTCGGTGTTTCTGATTTTAGCCATTCTGACAGGAGTAAAATGGTATCTCAGAGTTGTTTTGATTTGCATTTCCCTGATGGCTAAGGATGTTGAGCACTTTCTTAAGTGTCTCTTGGCCATTTTAGCCTCCTCTATTGAGAATTCTCTATTTAGTTCTGTACCCCACCTTTTAATTGGATCCTTTGGTGATTTGGAGACTTGCTTCTTGAGTTCTTGTAAATTTTGGAGATTAGCTCTCTGTTAGATGTGGGGTTAGTGAATATCTTTTCCCATTCTGTGTACTGCCTTTTTGTCTTGTTGAATGTGTCCTTTGCCTTACAGAAGATTTTTAGTTTCAGGAGGTCCCATTTGTTAAATGTCTATCTCAGTGTTTGTGCCACTGGTATTATGTTTAGGAAGTGGTCTCCTGTACCAGCTCGTTGAAGAGTATCTCCCACGTTCTCTTGGACTTAAGTTTTGTACAAGGCGATAAATAGGGATCTATCTGCAGTCTTCTGTATACCAGTACCCAGTTATGCCAGCACCATTTGTTGAAGATGCTTTCTTTTTTCCATTGTATAGTTTTAGCTTCTTTGTCAAAAAATACGTGTTCATAGGTGTGTGGGTTAAAATCAGGGTTTTCAATTTGGTTCCATTGGTCTACCTGCCCATTTTTGTGCCAATACCATGCTGTTTTCAGGACTATAGCTCTATAATAGAGCTTCAAGTCAGGTATGGTGATGCCTCCTGAAGTTCCTTTATTGTATAGGGTTGTTTTCGCTATCCTGGGCCTTTTGTTTTTCCATATAAAGTTGATTAATGTTCTTTCCAGGTCCTTGAAGAATTGTGATGGAATTTTGATAGGGATTGCATTGAATCTGTAGACTGCGTTTGGCAAGATTGCCATTTTTAGTATGTTGATACTACCAATCCAAGAGCATGGGAAATATTTCCATTTTCTGGTATCCTCTTTTATTTCTTTCTTTAAAGACTCAATGTTCTTGATATAGAAGTCTTTCACTTCCTTGGTTAACATTATCCCCAGATATTTGATGCTGTTTATGGCTATTGTAAAGGGTGATGTTTCCCTGAATTCTTTCTCAGTCACTTCATCTTCTGTATATAATAGGGCCACTGACTTTACAATTACCTTATAACCAAGCCACACAAAGACACAACCAATAAAGTGAACTATAGACCAATTTCCCTCATGAACATCGATGCAAAAATACTCAATAAAATACTTGCAAAACGGTTTCAAGAACACATCATAAAAATCATCCACCATGATCAAGTAGGCTTCATCCCAGTAATGCAGGGATGGTTCAACATTAGAAAATCTAACAATGTAATCTGTAGGAGAAAGCCTGTATGCCACCATTAACCATGTGACTTACTAGAGGTGTATACAGATGAGGTAAAAAGTGCAGTTTACCTCATCGCAAACCACACGCACTTTAGGCATGATTAAAGACGTATACGGCTGGACGTTAAGATGTATAGGTACGTAGGCAGTGAACTACGTCACTAGCCAGGCCCACTTTTTGGCATGGCTAGGGGGCGTTACGGGGGAAGGCATAAAAGACAGCACACAGGAAGTCTTGCTCTCTTTTCCCAGAGTTCGGCTTCCGGTTGGGCAGCAGGAAAACTACTTGGCTCATCTGGGTTACTTGTTTGGTATCTTGTGAGTAATTTCTACAATAAATACTTAGTTTTACTTTCAGTAAGTGTGTCGCTTATCGTTACAGCGTCCTTTGGAGCTTCAGTAATCCACCATATAAACAAACGAGAAAGAAAAATCACATGATCATCTCACTAGATGCTGAAAAAGCATTGAAAAATCCAGCACCACTTCACGATAATGGACCTAAAGAGATCAGGGATAGCAGGAAAATACCTGAGTATAATAAAAGCAATATACTGTAAACCAACAGATAACATCAAACTAAATGGAGAGAAACTCATAGCAATTCCTCCAAAATCAGGAACAAGAAAAGGCTGTCCACTCTCTCCATATCTCTTCAATATTGTACTTGAAGTTCTAGCTACAGTAATAAGACAACAAAAGTTGATAAAGTAGATACAAATAGGAAAAGAAGAAGTCAAACTTTCAGTATTTGCAGATGATAAGATAGTTTACATAAGTGACCTGAAAACCTCCCCAAGGGAACCCCTAGAGCTGATAAACACCTTTGTCAATGTGGCAGGATACAAGGTATCGTTACTTTTCAATAAGTTACACTTGTAGATTCTCACACAGTGTTGTATCATGATTTTTCAAGAAGTTACATTGTAGATTCTCACACAGGGTTTTGTCGTTAGTTTTCAAGAATATATTCATGTAGATTCTCATAGAGTGTTCTATAGTTAATTTTCAAGAAGTTACCATGTAGTTTGTCACACAGCCTTGTATCCTTAGTTTTCAAGAAGTTATGAATGAAGTTTCTTACACAGTGTTGTATTGTTTATATTCAATAAGTTACACATGTAATTTATCACACTGTGAAATATTGTTAGATTGCAATAAGTTACACGTCTAGTTTCTCACGAAGTGTGTATCATTAATTTTCAGTAAGATGCACGTATAAATAGATTCTCACACAGTGTTGTATTGTTAGGATTCAAGAAGTAACACACGTAGTTTCTCACACAGTGTTGTATCATTTGTTTTCAAGAAGTTGTAAATGTATTTTCTTACAAAGTGTTGTATCATTTTTTTCAAGAAGTTACAGTTACAGTTTCCCACACAGGGTTGTGTTGTTAGTTTTCAAGTTGATATGAATGTAGTTTCTCACATATTTTTCTATAGTTAATTTTCAAGATATACCCATGTAATTACTCACACCGTGTTGTGTCGTTAGTTTTCAAGAAGTTATGTTAATAGATTCTCACACAGTGCTGTATGGTTAGTTTTCAAGAAGTTACTGATATATTTTCTCACACAGAGTTATTTCATTAGTTTTCAAGAAGTTATGCGTGTAGTTTCTCAGGCAGTGTTTTATCGTTACTTTTCAAGAAGTTATGCTTGTAGAATCTCAAACAGTGTTGTATTGTTAGTTTTCAATAAGTTACACGTGTAGATTCTCACACTATGTTGAATCATTAACTTAAAGTAAGATACTCGTGTAGATTCTAACACAGTGTTGTATCGTTAGTTTTCAAGATGTTAAAAATGTATTTTCCACACAGAGTCATTTCGTTAGTTTTCGAGAAGTTATGGGTATAGTTTCGAACTCAGTGTTGCATCATTTGATTTCAAGAAGTTACGAATATAGATTCTCACACAGTGTTATATCAATAGTTTTCAAGAAGTTAAACACGTATTTTCTCACATGTCTATCGTTTGTTTTCAAGAAGTTACACTTGTAGATTCTCACACAAGTTTGGATCTTAGTTTTCAATATGTTACATTTGTAGATTCCTACTCAGTGTTGTATCGTCAATTTTCAAGAAGTTACAAATGTAGTTTCTCACACAGAGTTATTTCATTTATTTTCAATAAGTTATGCGTGTAGTTTCTCGAACAGCCTTGTATAGTTTGTTTTCAAGATATTATGCTTTTAGATTCTCACACAGTGTTATATCGTTAGTTTTCAAGAAGTTAACTATAGATTTTCAGACTGTGTTGTATAGTTTGTTTTCAAGCAGTTAACATGATTATTCTAACACAGTGATGTATCATTAGTATTAAAGCAATTTTGCATGTAGTTTCTCACACAGGATTGTATCGTTGTTTTTCAAGAAGTAAAGCATAAAGATTTTCAAACAGTGTTCTATAGTTAATTTTTGATAAGTTACACATGTAGGTTCTCAACCCTAACCCTAACCCAAGCCTAACCCTAAACCTAACCCTCATCCTACCCTTACCCTTACCCTAACCCTAACCCTAACAGTAACCCTAAACCTAACCCTAACACTAATCCTAACCCTAAACCTAACCCTAACTCTAAATATAATGCTAAAACTATACCTAACCCTAACCCTAACCCTACCAGGTATGTTTTAAATACTTATGCCTGGAGTTTTGCATAGAGTTTTATACAGTTAGTTTTCAGTAAGTTACACGTGTAGATTCTCACACAGTGTTGTATCGTTCCTTTTCATGGAATTACGCATGAAGTTTCTCATAGAGATTTATATAGTTTGTTTTCAAGAAGTTACGCATGTAGATTATCACACAGTGTTGTACCGTTAATATTCAATAAGTTACGCTTATATGTTCTCACACAGTGCTGCATCGTTAGTTTTCAAGAAGATACACTTGTACATTCTCACACAGGATTGTATCATTATTTTTCAATATGTTAAACGTGTAGATTCTCACAATTTGTTGTATCGTTTGTTTTCAAGAACTTACGCATGTAGTTTATAACTCTGTGCTGTCTCGATATTTTTGATTAAGTTACACGTGAAGATTCTCACACAGTGTTGTATCCTTAATTTTCAAGAAGTTACTTATGTAGTTTCTCACACAGAGTTATTCCATTAGTTTTCAAGAAGTTATGCATTTAGTTTCTAACTCAGTGTTATATCGTTAGTTTTCAAGAAGTTATGAATATAGATTCTGACATAGTGTTTTATCGCGATTGTTCAAGAAGTTAAACACATAGTTTCTCACAGGGTGTTTTATGGTTTCTTTTCAAGAACATACACTTTTAGATTATCACACAGGCTTGTATCGTTAGTTTTCAAAAAGTTACCTATATAGATTCTCAGACAGTGTTGTATAGTTTGTTTTCAAGCAGTTAACATGAATATTCTCACACAGTTATGTATCATTAGTATTAAAGCAGTTTCGCATGTAGTTTCTCACACAGGGTTGTATCATTGGTTTTCAAGAAGTAAAGCGTATATATTCTCAGACAGTGTTCTCTCATTAATTTTCGAGAAGTTACACATGTAGGTTCTCAACCCTAACCCTAAACCTAACCCTAACCCTAGCCTTAAACTTAAACCTAACCGTAACCCTAACCCTAACCTAACCCTAACACTAAACCTACCCCTAAACCTAAACCTAATCACAACCCATTACCAGTTAGGTTTCAAGTAGTTACGACTGGAGTTTTGCATACAGTTTTCTACAGTTAGTTTTCAATAAGTTACACGTGTAGATTCTCACACAGTGTTGTATCGTTAATTTTCTATAAGATATACTTACAGACTCTCACACAGTGTTGTAACATTACTTTTCATGGAATTACTCATGAAGTTTCTCATAGCGTTTTACATAGTTTTTTTCAAGAAGTTATGCATGTAGATTATCACACAGTGTTGCACCGTTAATATTCAATAAGTTATGCTTATAGATTCTCACACAGGGTAGTATCGTTAGTTTTCAATAAGTTACACCTGCAGATTCTCACACAGGGTCGTGTCATTAGTTTTCAAGAAGATATGCATGTAGTTTCTCATAGAGTGTTCTATAGATAATTTTCTAGAAGATACCCTTGTAGTTTGTCACACAGTGTTGTATCATTAGTTTTCAAGAAGTTATTCTTATAGATTCTCACACAATGTTGTATCATTATTTTTCAAGAAATTATGCAAGAAGTTTCTCACACAGTGTTGTATTGTTTGTATTAAAGAAGTTACACATGTAGGTTATCACACTGTGCAGTATCGTTAATTTTCAATAAGTTACACGTGTAGATTCTCACACAGGGTTGTGTCGTTAGTTTTCAAGAAGATATGCATGTAGATTCTCATAGCGTGTTCTATCGTTAATTTTCAAGTAGTTACCCATGTAGTTTGTCACACACGTTGTATCATTAGTTTTCAAGAAATTACTCTTATAGAATCTCACACAGTGTTGTATCATTAGTTTTCAAGAAGTTATGCATGAAGTTTCTCGCACAGTATTGTATTGTTTGTATTCAAGAAGGTACACATGTAGGCTATCACACTGTGCAGTATCATTAGTTTTCCTTAAGTTACACGTTTAGATTCTCACACAGGGTTGTGTCGTTAATTTTCAGTAAGATGCTCGTGTAGATTCTCACACAGAGTTGTATTTTTAGCTTTCAAGTAGTTACACACGTAGTTTCTCACACAGTGTTGTATTGTTTACTTTCAAGAAGTTGTAAATGTAGTTTGTCACACAGTGTTATATCATTTCTTTTCAAGGAGTTATAGTTGTAGATTCCCACAAAAGGGTTGTGTCACTAGATTTCAAGAAGATATGCATATAGTTTCTCATACATTATTCTATAGTTAATTTTCACGAAGATACTAATGTAGTTTCTCACACAGCGTTGAATCTTTTGTTTTCAAGAAGTTACTAATGTATTTTCTCACATAGAGTTATTTCACTAGTTTTCAAGAAGTTATGCGTGTAGTTTCTCACACAGCGTTGTATATTTTGATTACAAGACATCATGCTTTTAGATTCTCACACAGTGTTGTATCGTTAGTTTTCAAGAATTTACCTATATAGATTTTCAGACAGTGTTGTATAAATTGTTTTCAAGCAGTTAACATGAATATTCTCACACTGTGATGTATCATTATTATTAAAGCAGTTTTGCATGTAGTTTCTCACACAGGGTTGTATCGTTGTTTTTCAAGAAGTAAAGTGTATAGACTCTCAAACAGTGTTCTATAATTAATGTTCCAGAAATTACACATGTCGGTTCTCAACCCTAACCCAAGTCTACCCGTAATCTGAACCCTACCACTAAACATAACCGTAATCCTAAACTTAACCCAAACCCTAACCCTACCAGTTAGGTTTCAAGTAATTATGCCTGAGTTTTGCATAGAGTTTTGTACAGTTAGTTTTCAATAAGTTACACGTGTAGGTTCTCACACAGTGTTGTTTCGTTAATTTTCTATACGATACACTTATAGATTCTCACACAGTGTTGTATCATTACTTTTCACGGAATTATGCATGAAATTTCTCATAGAGTTTTATATAGTTTTTTTCAAGAAGATACGCATGTTGATTATCACAAAGTGTTGTACCGTTAATATTCAAGAGGTTACGCTTATGGATTCTCACATAGTGTTGTATCGTTAGTTTTCAAGAAGTTACACTTGTAGATTCTCATACAGGGTTGTATCGTTAGTTTTCAATAAGTTACAGGTGTAGATTCTTACACAGGGTTGTGTTGTTAGTTTTCAAGAAGATATGCATGTAGTTTCTCATAGTGTGTTCTATAGGTAATTTTCAAGAAGTTACCCATGTAGTTTGTTATACAGCATTGTATAATTACTTTTCAAGAAGTTACTCTTATAGATTCTCACACAGTGTCGTATCATTAGGAGTTACCAACACAGATTCTCACACTGTATTGTATCATTAGTTTTCAAGAAGTTACTAATCTATGTACTCACACAGAGTTATTATGTTAGTTTTCAAGAAGTTATGCATGTAGTTTTGAACTCAGTGTAGTATTCTTAGTTATCAAGCAGTTATACACGTATATTCTCACACAGTGTTGTATCGTTAGTTTGCAAGAAGTTACAAACATAGATTCTTACACAGAGTTGTATCGTTAGTTTTCAAGGAATTACACACGAAGTTCTTTCATAAGGAGTTACACACATAGTTTGTCACACAGTGTTGTTTCGTTAGTTTTAAAGAAGGTACTAATGTAGTTTCTCAAATAGAGTTATTTCATTAGTTTCCAAGAAGTTATGTGTGTATTTTCTTACTCTGTGTTATATCGTTACTTCTCAAGAAGTTACGAATATAGATTCTCACACAGAGTTGTATAGTTAGTTTTCAAGAAGTTACCCACGTAGTTTCTCTTACAGTGTAGTATCGTTTGTTTTCATGAACATAAGCGTGAAGTTTCTAACACTGTGTTGTATCCTTAGGATTCAAAAAGTGACACGTGTAGATTCTCACACAGAGTTGTATCATAAAATTTCAATAAGATATATGTGTAGCTTCTCACCAAGTGTTGTATCATTAGTTTTCCGGAATTTACTAATGTGGTTACTTACACAGAGTTATTTCATTAGTTTTCAAGAAGTTATGCCTGTAGTTTCGATCTCAGTGTTTTATTGTTAGTTTTCCAGAAGAAACGAATATAGATACTCACACAGTGTTCAAGAAGTTAAACATGTAGTTTCTCACACAATGTTGTATCGTTCATTTAGAAGCCTCACGTGTAGAATCTCACACAGTGTTGTATCATTAGTTTTCAAGAAGTTATGAATATGGATTCTCACAAAATGTTGTATCCTTACTTTTCAATAAGTTACACGTGAAGATTCTCACACAGTGTTGTATGGTTTGTTATCAAGAAGTTACTCTAGATTCTCCCCCAGTATTGTATTGTTAGTTTTCAATAAGTTACACTTGTAGATTCTCACACAGCGTTGTATCATTAGTTTTCAAGAAGTTACGAATATAGATTCTCACACAGTGTTGTATCGTTAGTTTTCTATAAGTTAAACACATAGTTTCCCACACAGTGTTGTGTGGTTTGTTTTCAAGAAGTTACACGTGTAGTTTCTCACACAGTGTTGTATCATTACTTTTCAAGAACTAAGACACATTGTATCTCACAAAGTATATTGTGTTTTGTTTTCCAGAAATTACAATTAGTAGATTCTCACACAGTGTTGTATCGTTAGTTTTCAAGAAGTTACAAATATAGATATTACAAGTGTTGTATCGTTATTTTTCCAGAAGATAAAACACATAGTTTCTTACAGAGTGTTGTATGGTTTGTTTTCAAAAAGTTATGCTTGTAGATTCTCACACAGGGTTGTTTCGTTAGTTTTCAATAAGTTTCACGTGTAGATTCTCAGACCGTTTTGGGACCTTTACTGTAAAGAATTTATGCATATAGATTCAAACACAGGGATATATGGTTACTTTTCAATAAGATACAAGTCTAGTTTCTCACACAGTGTTGTGTCGTTGGTTTTAAATAAGTTACAGGTGTAGGTTCTCAGACAGTGTTGTTTCATTAAATTTCAATTAGTTACAGGTGTACATACTCACAAAGTGTTGTATCTTTAATTTTCAATAAGTTACACGTGTAGTTTCTCAAACAGTGATGTATCTTTAATTTTCAATAAGTTACACGTGTAGTTTCTCAAACAGTGTTGTATCTTTAATTTTCAATAAGTTACACGTGTAGATTATCAGACAGTGTTGTGTCTTTACTTTCAAGAAGTTACGCATCTAGATTCAAACACAGGGTTGTATCGTTACTTTACAATAAGATACACATTTTGATAATCACAATGTGTTGTATCACTATTTTAAAAGCAGTTACACAAGTAGATACTCACACAGTGTTGTTTTGTTAGTTTTCAATAAGTTACACGTGTAGATTCTCAGACTGTGTTCTATTGTTGATTTTCAATAATTTACACGTGTAGATTCCCAGACAGTGTTGTATCATTAGTTTTCAGGAAGATGGCTTATCGTTAGTTTTAATAATTTAAAATATAGGTACTCACACAATGTTGTATTGTGTGTTATCAAGATGTTACATAGTATCCCACAAAGTGGAGTTTCCTTTGTTTTCAGTAAGTTATGGGAATAAATGTGCAGGTATCTTTGTATAGTTAGTTTTGCAGAAGTTACACATGTAGTTTCTCATACAGTGTTCTATTGTGAGTTTTCAAGTAGTTACATGTGTAGATTCTCAGACAGTGTAGTATCGTTATTTTTCCTTAAGTTACTAATGTAGTTTCTCAGACTGAGTTATTTTTTTAGTTTTCAAGAAGTTAAGCACACAGATCCCACACAGTGTTGTATTGTTTGTTATTAAGAAGGTGCATATGTAGATTCTCTCACAGTGTTGTATCGTTAGTTTTCAAGTAGGTACACATGTAGTTTCCCACACAGTGTTGTATCTTTAGTTTTCAATAAGTTAAACGTGTGGATTCCCAGACAGTGTCATATCATTAGTTTTCAAGAAGTTACTCTTACAGATTGTCACAGAATGTTGTATCAGTTGTTTTCAATATGTTACACGTGTAGATGATCAAGACAGCGTTGTATCATTAGTTTTCAAGTATTTCCACAATTTGATTCTCACACAGTGTTGTTTGATTAGTTTTCAAGTAGTTACACATGTAGTTTCTCACACAGTGTTGTATGGTTAGTTTTCAAATAGTTACATGTGCAGATTCGCACACAGTGGTGTGTCGTTAGTTTTCAAAAATTTAAACGTGTAGATATTCACAAAGTATTGTATTGTTAGTTTACCAGATGTTACTAAAATAGTCTCTCAAACTGTGTTGTATCATTAGTTTTCAAGAAGTTACACGTATAGATACTCACACAGAGTTGTATTGTTAGTTTTCAAGAAGTTACACATGTAGATTCTCACACAGTGTTGTATAGATAGTTTTCAAGAAATTATGCGTGTAGATTCTTAAACATGTGTTGTATCATTAGTTTTCAAAAAGTACACGTGTAGATACTCACACACATGGTTGTATCATTAGTTTTCAATAAGATACACATGTAGAATCTCACACATCTTTTTATGGTTAGTTTTCCATAAGATGCACGTGTAGAATCTCACACATCGTTGTATCATTTGTTTTCAATAAGTTACACGGGTAGAATTGCACACAGTGTTGTGTCTTTAGTTTGGAATAAGTTATATGTGTAGATTCTCACACAGTGTTGGATCATTAGTTTTCAATAAGTTACACCTGTAGATTCTCACATAGCATGGTGTCATTACTTTCAAATAGGGTACATTTGTTTTCAATACGGTATATGTGTAGAATCTCACACAGCTTTGTATCATTATTTTTCAATAAGGTGCACGTGTAGTTTCTCACACATCGATGTATCTTTAGTTTTCAATAAGGTACAGTTGTAGAATCTTATGGTTGTATCGTTAGTTTTCAATAAAGTACACGTGTAGAATCTTACACATGGTTGTATCGTTAGTTTTCAATAAGGTACACATGTATTATCTCACACATCATTGTTTCCAATAAGGGACACATGTAAATCATCATATAATGTTGTAGTGTTATTTTTCGATAAGGTACATATGTTGAATCACACATCGTTGTATCATTAGTTTTCAAGAATTTACCCATGTAGTTTTTCACACAGTGTTGTATCACTTGTTTTCAAGTAGTTACACTTATCGATTCTCACACATTGTTGTATCATTAGTTATCAACAAGGTACACATTTAGATTCTCACACAGCATTGTATCCTTATTTTTGATGAGGTACACCTGTAGAATATCACACTCTGTTGTGTGATATTCAATAGGATACACGTGTAGGTTTTCACACAGCGTTGTATCTTTGGTTTTCTATAAGTTACACGTGTAAATACTTACACAGTGTTGTATCTTTAGTTTTTAATAAATTACACCTATAGATTCTCACACAGCGTTGTATCGTTAATTTACAAGAAATAACACATGTAGTTTCTCACACAATGTTGTGTAAATAGATTCCAAGTTACACGGGTAGATTCTTAAACTGTGTTGTATCTTTAGTTTTCTATATGTTACACCTGTAGATTCTCACACAGCGTTGTGAATTTAGTTTTCAAAAAGGTACACGTGTAGAATCTCACACAGTGTTGTATGGTTAATTTTCAATAAGGTACACGTGTTGCATCTCATACAGCGTTGTATCATTAGTTGTCAATAAGTTACACGTATAAGTTATCACACAGCGTTGTAGTGTTAGTTTTCACTAAGTTACACGTGTAGATACTTACACAATGTATTATCTTTAGTTTTCTATAAGTTACACCGGTAGATTCTCACACAGCATTGTGAATTTAATTTTCAAAAAGGTACACGTGTAGAAACTCACACAGCGTTGTATCGTTAGTTTTCAAAAAGTTAAGCATGTAATGTCTCACACAGTGTGGTATCGATAGTTTCCAAGGAGTTTCATATGTAGTTTCTCACAAAAGGTTATAAGGCTAGTTTTGAAGAATTTACATTTGTAGATCCTCACACAATGTTATATCATTAGTTTTCCAAAAATTACACATGTAGATTCTCACACAGCTTTGTATTCCTTTTTTTCAATAAGTACACGTGTAGAATCTCACACTGCCTTGTATCGTTAATTTTCAATAATTTACACCTGTAAATTCTCACACACTGTTGGATCGTTAGTTTTCCAGAAGTTATGCTTACAGATTCTCACAAAGTTTTGTATCATAATTTTCAATAAGGTACACATGTAGAATCTCCCACAGCATTGTATCATTGATTTTTAGTAAGTTAAATGTTTAGATTCTCACACAGTGTTGGTTCGTAATTTTTCAATTACTTACACCAGTAGATTCCCACTCAGCATCGCATCTTTAGTTTTCAATAAGGTACATGTGTAGAATCACACACAGCGTTGTACTTTTAGTTTTCAAGAATTTATGCATGTAGATTCTCACACAGAGTTGTATCGCTTGTTTTCAAGTAGTTACACTTATAGATTCTCACACAAATTTGTATTGTTTGTTATCAATAAGGTACACATGTACATTCTCACACAGCGTTGTATCGTTAGTTTTCAATAAGTTACACGTGTAGATTCTCACACATTGTCATATCGTTAGTTTTCAAGTAATTATGCATGTAGTTTCTCACAGAGTCTTGTGTGGATAGTTTCCACGAAGTTACACCGGTAGATTCTTAAAGTGTGTGGTATCTTTAGTTTTCAATAAGTTACACCGGTAGATTCTCACACAGCTTTGTATCATTTGCTTTCAATAGGTTACACGTGTAGATTACCACACAGGGTTGTAGAGTTAGTTTTCAATAAGATGCACATGTGAAGTCTTACACAGCGTTGCATCATTAGTTTTTAATAAGGTCCACATTTAGAATCTCACACAGCGTTGTATCGTTAGTTTTCAAGAATTGACACATGTAGATTCTCACACAGTGTTTTCTCGCTTGTTTATAAGTAGTTACACTTATAGATTCTCACACATTGTTGTATCGTTAGTTATCTATAAAGTTCACATGTAGCTTCTCACACAGCGTTGTATCGATATTTTTCGATGAGGTACACGTGATGAATCTCACACAGCCTTGTATCATTAGTTGTCAATAAGGCACACATATAAATTAACACACAGCATTGTAGTGTTAGTTTTCCATAAGTTGCATCTGTAGAATCTCACACACTTTTGTATCGCTAGTTTCCAATAGGTACACGTGTAGATTCACACACAGTGTTGTATCTTTATTTTCCAATAAGTTACACGTGTAGATACTTACTCAGTGTTGTAGTGTTACTTTTCAAAAAGGTACACGTGTAGATTCTCACAGAGTGTAGTATTGTTAGTTTTTAATAAGGTACACTTGTAGAACCTAACACAGCGTTGTATCTTTAGTTTTCAAGAACTTACGCATGTAGTGTCTCACACAGTGTTGTATCGATAGTTTCCAAGGAGTTTCACATGTAGTTCTGACAAAAGGTTATAAGGCCATGGATTAGGATAGTGCCAGTCTGCACTTCCACTGATAGAGAGTCTGGGAAACAGGAAAGAACCTAAAAGATATGCATATATGCATAGTACCCAAGAGAAGAGGATTGAGACAAGATCCTCTGAATGGTTGGGGAACACGATGAGAGGTAGGGGGAGTGGGAGCTGGAAAGAAGAGAGGGAGAAAAAGGGAAGAGCGAGTAGGTCATGGGGGAACAGGAAGTTGAGTAGGTGGGGGTAGAATATGGGGAAGAGGCAATCATAGGTTAGAAGACAGATCAGGCACCAGAGTGACCTCTAGTGATCTAAAGGGATAACACCAATTGGCAAGCTAAGCAATAGTGGAGAGACCACCTCTTATGCCCATTCCTGATAATGAACTCGATGTCTATAACCATCCGGGAGCCTTCATCCAGTGAATAATGTAAGCAGAGGCAAACACACAATTAAGCACTGAACTGAACCCAAGGAACCCAGTGAAAGAGAGAGAGGAGTGGTGAGCAAATTGGCAAAGAATGGGCTGGCAAAACCAGCAGAGACAGCTGATCTGAACAAAGGAGAGCTCTTGGACACCAGACCGACAGCAGGGAGGTCAGCATGGGAATGATCTGGACCCCCCAAATGTGAGTGTCAGCGAGAATGCCTGGGCAACCTATCATGCCCTCAGCAGTGGTTCAGTTTCCATCCCTGAAATACAAACAGTTATCCTGTGCCCATAGCACAAAGAGGGATGCTCTCTCAGCCTGGACTCTTAGGGAGTGCCTGGACCCTACCCTGAATGAAATGACAGAATCTACATATCTCCTATGTGGAAGGAATTGGCAATAGGGTGGGAGGCTGGGGGGAAAGCAGAGTGCGGGAAGAAGGGAGGGAGAGAGAACTGGGATTGACATGTAAAACAAGCTATTTAAAATTAAAATAAAAAATGATAAAAAATAAAAAAGAAGTATCAGTTTATAGATTCTCACACAAGAGTTGTTTCATTAGTTTCTCAACAAGTTACGCATATAGTTGATAACATAGTTTTGTGTCGATAGTTTCAAGAAGTTACACATGTAGTTGTAAGGCTAGTTTTCAAGAAGTTACTCTTACATATTCTCACAAAGTATTGGATCGTAAGTTTTCAATAAGTTACAGGTGTAGATTCTCACACAGTATTGTATCGTTAGATTTCAAGAAATTACACATGTAGTTTCTCACACAGTGTTGTGTCGATATTTTCCATATAGTTACACGGGTAGATACTTAAACTGTGTTTTATTGTTAGTTTTCAACAAGTTACACGTGTAGTTACTTACACAATGTTGTATCTTTAGATTTCAATGTTACACCTGTAGATTCTTACACAGAGTTGTGCTTTTAGTTTTCAATAAGGTACACATGTAGAATCTCACACAGTGTTGTATCTTTAGTTTTCAAGAAGACATGCATGTGCTTTCTCAAACAGTGTTTTATCGCCTGTTTTCAAGAAATTAGACTTATAGATTCTCACACAGTTCTGTATCATTAATTTTTAATAAATTGCCCATGTAGCTTCTCACACAGTGTTGTATCGTTATTTTCCAAGAAGTTACACTGGTAGATTCTCAAACTGTGTTGTATCAGTAGTATTCAATAAGGTACACATGTAGAACCTCACACAGTGTTGTTTTGTTAGTTTTCAATTAGGTACAACTGTAGATTCTCCATCATAGTTGTATAGTTAGTTTTCAATCAGGTACACTTGTAGAATGTCACACATCGTTGTATCATTAGTTTTCAATTAGGTACAAGTATAGGATCTAACACAGCGTTGAATCATTAGTTTTCAATAAGGTGCACCTGTAGATTCTCACACAGCACTGTTTCCTCATTATTCAATAAGGTACACATGGAGAATCTCATACAACATTGTATCAATAGTTTTCAATAAGTACACGGTTAGAATCTCACACAGCGTTGTATCGTTACTTCTTAAGAAGTTAGGCATGTAGCTTGTCACACAGTGTTGTATCGCGAGTTTTCAAGTACTTACACTTATAGATTCTCAAACAGTGTTGTATAGTTAGTTATCAATAAGGTACATGTGTAGATTCTCACACAGCATTGTATCGTTAATTATAAATAAGGTACATGTGTAGATTCTCACACAGTGTTTTATCGTTAGTTTTTATGTTACATGTGTAGATTCTCACACAGTGTTGTATCGTTAGTTTTCAACAAATTACACATGTAGTTTCTCACACAGTGTTGTCTCAATAGTTTTCAAGAAATTACACGCGTAGATTCTTAAACTGTGCTGTATCTTTATTTTTCAATAAGTTACACCTGTAGATTCTCACACAGCTTTGTATCGTTTGTTTTCAATACGGTACATGTGTAGAATCTCATACAGTGTTGTTTCGTTAGTTTTCAAAAGGTGCACGTGTAGATTCTCACACATCGTTTTATCCTTAGTTTTAAATAAGGTACTTGTGTAAATTCACACACGTCTTTGTATTGTAGGTTTTCAATAAGATACATGGGTTTAATCTCACCCAGCATTGTATTGTTAGTTTTCTTTTCTTTTTTTAAATACTTATTCTTTTTTAATTTATTTTTCAGTTTGAATTTAGATAAGAAACAAGGTTGCTTCACAAGTCAGTTCCAAGTCCCTCTCCCTTTCCTCCCCTCCTCCAATGCCCAGCCCCCAAACACCCCATTATCCCTTCATTTCCCTCACCCTCCCTGGGGGTGTCCATAGTCGGCCATTTCATATAGGCCAGGGCCTAGTCCCTTCCCCAAGAGTTCAGGGTGAGAGTGCACCTCACATTGTTCGATGGGAGTTCAAAGTCCGTGTGTATACTCGGGATGGGCACTGATCTGCTGCCCAAGGCTCAATAGATTACCTAGGCCTCCTCACTGACACTCACATTCAGGGGGTCTTGATCAGTCCCATGCTGGATTCCCAGGCTGACGCCTGGGATTCAAGAGTTAACCTTTGTCAGGTCTGCTTTCTCTGTTAAACCAACCCAGTCTTAATCCCTTTGGTCATCAGTCCTCCCTCTCTGTTACTGGCTTCCTTGAGTTCAGCTCAGTACTTAACCGAGGGAGTCTGCCTCTTCTTGTTCAGCCACTAAATGAAGTTTCTGTTTCCCAGACTCTCTGGCCATGGGATTGTAGGCTGGCACTCCCCAGATCTATGTCTAAAATCCATATATGAGAGAGTACATGCCATGTTTCACTTTTTGTGACTGGGTTACCTCACTCAGGATGGTTTCTTCTAGTGTCATCCATTTGCTTGCGAATCACAGTTTTCCATTGTTTTTTTCTGCTGAATAGTACTCCATTGTGTAAATGTACCACATTTTCTCTATCAACTCTTCAGTTGAGGGACATCTAGGTTGCTTCCAAGTTCTATCTATTACATATAATTCTGCTATGAACATAGTGGAACAGACAACTTCGTTGTATGAATGGACATCTTTTGGATATATGCCTAAGAGTGGAGTTGCTGGGTCTTGTGGTAGGTTCATTCCCATTTTTCTGAGGAATCTCCATACTGATTTCCAAAGTGGCTGAACCAGTTGGCACTCCCATCAGCAATGGAGGAGTGTCCCCTTTTCCCCATATCCTCTCCAGCATAAATTGAAGAGTATCTCCCACTTTCTCTTCTAAAAGTTTCAGTGTGTCAGGATTTATGTTGAGATCCTACATCCATTTGGACTTAAGTTTTGTACAAGGCGATAAACATGGATCTATCTGGAGTCTTCTGCAGACCAATACCCAGTTATACCAGCACCATTTGTTGAAGATGCTTTCTTTTTTCCATTGTACAGTTTTAGCTTCTTTGTCAAAATTCAAGTGTTCATAGGTGTGTGGGCTGGAGTTAGGGCTTTCGATTCGGTTCCATTGGTCTACCTGCCTCTTTTTGTGCCAATACCAAGCTGTTTTCAGGATTATAGCTCTATAATAGAGCTTGAACTCAGGTATGGTGATCCCTCCTGAAGTTCCTTTATTGTATAGGGTTGTTTTGGCTATCCTGTGCCTTTTGTTTTTCCATATAAAGTTTAATTTTGATAGGGATTGCATTGAATCTCTAGAATGCTTTTTGGCAAGATTGCCATTTTTATTATGTTGATCCTACCAATCTAAGAACATGGGAGACCGCCCAACACCCATCCCCTCAATCTTCTGGGGCTGCTCCTGGCATCCAGAAGACCTGCCCACACAGGAAAGACATCAGCCCTTCCAAGACCCCAACCACAGTGAGTCCAGTTTCAGGGCCGCTACTGGCATCCAGAAGACCCATCCACACAGGAAAGACATCAGCCCTTCCAAGACCACAACCCCAGCAAGTCCTGCTTCAGGTGAGATTGGGGCTCCTGCAGGGACCGCCTGCCCAACACCCATCCCCTTGCTCTTCCGGGGCTGCTCCTGGCATCCAGAAGACCCGCCCATACAGGAAAGACATCAGCCTTCAAAGATCCCAACCCCAGCTAGTCCAGCTTCTGGTGAGATTGGTGCTCCGGCGGGGACCGCCCGCCCAACACCCATCCCCTTGATCTTCTGTGGTCGCTCCTGGCATCCAGAAGAACCGCCCACACAGCAAAGACGTCAGCCATTCCAAGACCCCAACCCCAGTGAATCTAGCTTCAGGAAAGTCATCAGCCCTTCCAGGTCCCAAACTCCGTATCAGCATCCCCAGCTTTAGCTTCAGGAGGTAAGGAGACCAGTGGAGACAGAAAGACCCCACCAGCACCCACTGGAAGAAGAAATGGGAAGAAGACAGAATAAGAACTATCTCAGCAATAGAAACACCAACATGACCCCACCAGATTATAGGGATCCAACACCAGCAAGACCTGAAAAGCACTACATAGACGAAGAAGAGGAGACAGACCTTAAAATTATTTCATGAAGATGATGGAGACCCTCAAAGAAGAAACAAGGAAATCCCTTAAAGAAATAGAAGAAATCAAACAAAACATCCATGAAGAGGGGGAAAAATTCAAGAAATAAACAAATCTCTCAAAGAATCTAAAGAGCAACAAGAAAAAAACAACAAGAAAAATTAAGGAAACATCTCAAACAGTTGAAGGATTGAAAGCTGAAATAGAACCGATAAAGAAAACACAGAATGAAGGGATGCTGGAAACAGAAATGCTGGGTAAACGATCAGGAACTACAGATGCAAGTATCACCAATAGAATACAAGAGATAGAACAGAAGTTTCTAATGTAGATTCTCACACAGTGTTGTATCGTTATTTTTCAATAAGTTACACGTGTAGATTCTCACACAGTGTTGTATCGTTAGTTTTCAAGAAGTTACACAAGTACTTTCTCACACAGTTTTGTAACGTTTGTTTTCAAGAAGTTGCACTTGTACATTTTCACACAGGGTTGGATCGTTAGTTTTCAATACATTACAGGTGTAGATTCTTCCACAGTGTTATATAGTTAGTTTTCAAGAAGTTATTATGTAGTTTTTCACACAGAGTTATTTCATTGGTTTTCAAGCAGTTATGCTTGTAGATTCTCACTCAATGGTGTATCATTAGTTTTCAAGAAGTTAAACACGTAGTTTATCACACAGTGTTGTATCATTTGTTTTCAAGAATTTACACTTGTAGATTCTCACAAAGGGTTGGATCATTATTTTTCAATAAGTTAAACGTGTAGATTCTCCCACAGTGTTGTGTCATTAGTTTTCAAGAAGTTACTAATGTAGTTTCTCACACAGAGTTATTTCATTAGTTTTCAAGATGATATGTGTGTAGATTCTCACACAGTGTTGTACAGTTACTTTCAAGAGGTTACTATTGTAGTTTGTCACACAGAGTTATCTCATTAATTTTCAGTATGTTATGCGTGCAGTTTCGAACTTATTGTTGTATCGTTAGTTTCAAGAAGTTACTATTTTAGTTTCTCATGCAGAGATATTTCACTAGTTTTCAATAAGTTATACATTTAGTTTCAAACTCAGTGTGTATCGTTACTTTTCAAGGAGTTAAACACGTAGTTTTTCACACAGTGTTGTATCGTTTGTTTTCAAGAATTTACACTTGTAGATTCTCACAAAGGGCTGGATCATTAATTATCAATAAGTTACAAGTGAAGATACTCCCACAGTGTTGTGTCGTTAGTTATCAGGAAGTTACAGATATTGATTCTAACACAATTTTTTTTGTTTTTCGAGACAGGGTTTCTCTGTGGCTTTGGAGGCTGTCCTGGAACTCACTTTATAGACCAGGCTGGCCTTGAACTCACAGAGATCCTCCTGTCTCTGCCTCCTGAGTGCTGGGATTAAAGGCGTGCACCACCAACGCCCGGCTTCTAACACAATTTTTTATTGTGAGTTTTCAAGAAGTTAAACACGCAGGTTCTCACAGTGTTGTATTGTTTGTTTTCAAGTAGATACACATGAAGATTCTCATACAGTAGAGTATCGTTAGTTTTCAAGCAGTTTCGCATGTTGTTTCTCACAAAGGGTTGTATAGTTTCTTTCAAGAAGTTAAGTGTATAGATTCTGAAATACTGTTCTATCATAATTTTTCGAGAAGTTGCACTTGTAGGTTCTCAACCCTAACCCTAACCCTAATTCTAAACCTAACCCTAACACTAAGCCTAAACCTAACCCTAACCCTACCAGTTAGGTTTCAAGTACTCACGCCTAGAGTTTTACATAGAATTTTGTAAAGTTCATTTTCAATATGTTATGCGTATAGATTCTCACACAGTGTTGTACCGTTGCTTTTCATGGAATTACACATGAAGTTTCTCATAGAGTTTCATATAGTTTCTTTACAAGATGTTTCACATGTAGATTATCACAGAGTGTTGTTCTGTGAATTTTCAAGAAGTTACGCTTATAGGTTCTCACACAGTGTGGTATCATTAGTTTTCAAGAAGTTACGAATATAGTTTCTCAAACAGAGTTATTTCATTAGTTTTCAAGAACTTATGCGTGTAGATTCTCACACAGTGTTGTATCATTAATTTTCAATAAGATACACGTGTAGATTATCACAAGTATTGTATCGTTAGTTTTCAAGAAGTTACACATGTAATTTCTCACACAGTGTTGTAACTTTTGTTTTCAAGAAGTTGTAAAAGTAGTTTACCACACAGTGTTGTATCGTTTGTTTTCAAGAAGTTACACTTTTAGATTTTCACACAGTGTTTTTCATTAGTGTAGATTCTTCCATAGAGTTGCATCGTTAGTTTTCAAGAAGTTACTAATGTAGTTTCTCACAAATAATTATTTCATTAGTTTTCAAGCAGTTATACTTGTAGATTCTCACACAGTGTTGTATCGTTAGATTCAAGAAGTTACTATTGTAGTTTCTCATACAGAAGTATTTCATTAGTTTCCAATAAGTTACACGTGTAGTTTCAAACTCAGGGTTGTATCCATAGTTTTCAAGAAGTTAAACACAGAGTTTATCACTCAGTGTTGTATCGTTTGTTTTCAAGAAGTTAAACTTGTAGATTTTCACGCAGGGTTGGATCGTTAGTTTATCAATATGTTACACGTGTAGATACTCCCATAGAGTTTTATCATTAGTTTTCAAGAAGTCACTATTGTAGTTTCTCATACAGACTTATTTCACTAGTTATCAATATGTTAAGCATGTAGTTTCGAACTCAGTGTTGTATCCTTAGTTTTCAAGAAGTTACACTTGTAGATTCTCAAAGGGTTAGATTTTTAGTTTTCAATAAGGTACACGTGTAGATTCGCCCACAGTGTTGTATCTTTAATTTTCAAGAAGATACTAATGTAGTTTCTCGCACAGAGTTATTTCATTAGTTTTCAAGAAGTTATGCATGTAGATTCTCACACAGTGTTGTATAGGTATTTTCAAAACTTACTATTGTAGTTTCTCACACAGAGTTATTTCATTAGTTTTCATTAAATTTTATGTGTAGATTCTCACACAGTGTTGTATCGTTAGTTTTCAAGAAGTTACTAATATAGTTTCTCACACAGTGTCATATCATTAGTTTTCAATAAGGTAAACATGAAGTTTCTCACACAGTGTTGTGTCATTAGTTTTCAATAAATTACACGTGTAGATTCTCACATACAGTTTTATCATTAATTTTCAATAAGATATACTTGTAGATTCTCATACAGTGTGGTATCGTTAGTTTTCAAATGTTACACTTGTAGATACTCACAAGGTGTTATATCGTTTGTTTTGAAGAAGTTACACTTGTAGATTTTCACACAGGGGTGTGTCATTAGTTTTCAAGAAGTTAAGCGTATAGATTCTCAAACAGTGTTCTATTGTTAATTTTTGAGAAGTTACACATGTAGGTTCTCAACCCAAACCATAACTCTAATCAACCCTAATCCTAACCGTAACCCTAACCCTACCGTAAACCTAATAATAACCCTAACTCTAAACCTAACCATAACCTTAAAACTAACCGTAACCCTAAAACTAACCCTAACCCTAAACCTAACGCTACCAGTTAGGATTCAAGTAGGTACGCATGGAGTTTTACATAGAGTTTTGTACAATTAGTTTTCAATAATTTACACATATAGATTCTCACACAGTATTGTATATTTACTTTTCATGGAATTACGCATGAACTTTCTCATAGAGTTTTATATAGATTGTTTACTAGAAGTTACACATGTAGTTTATCACATAGTGTTGTGCCCTTAATTTTAAAGAAGTTGCGCTTATAGATTCTAACACAGTGTGGTATCGTTAGTTTTCAAGAAGTATCACTTGTAGATTCTCACACAGTGTTGTATCGTTGGTTTTCAAGAACTTACGCATGTAGTTTCTAACACTGTGATGTATTGTTATTTTTGAATAAGATATACGTGCAGATTATCACACAGTGTTGTATCGTTAGTTTTCAATAAGTTACATAAGTAGGTTCTCACACAGTGTTGTATCGTTAGTTTTAAAGCAGTTTCATATGTAGTTTCTCACACAGGGTTGTGTCGTTGGTTTTCAAGAAGTTAAGCGTTTAGATTCTCAAACAGCATTCTGTCATTAATTTTCAAGAAGTTACACATGTAGGTTTTCAACCCTAACCTTAACCCTAACCCAACTCTAACACTAACCCTAACTCTACCCCAACCCTAACCCTAGGCCTAACCCTAACACTAACCCTAACCCTAGCCCTAAACATAACCGTAACACTAACACTAACCCTAACAATGACCCTACCAGTTAGGTTTCATGTAGTTATGCCTGGAGTTTTGCATAGAGCTTTATACAGTTAGTTTTCAATAAGATAAGCTTATAGATTTTCACACAGTGTTTTATTGTTACTTTTCATGGAATTATGCAAGAAGTTTTCATAGAGTTGTATACAGTTTGTTTTCAAGTAGTTAGGCACGTTGATTATCTCAGAGTAATATACCATTAATTTTCACAATGTTATGCTTATAGATACTCTCACAGTGGTGTATCATTCGTTTACAAGAAGTTACAAATGTAGATTCTCACACAGTGTTGTATCGTTAGTTTTCAAGAACTTAATGCATGTAGTTTCTATCACGGTGCTGTATCGTTAGTTTTGAATAAGTTACACAGTTTTGTATCGTTAATTGTCACTTAGATACAGGTATAGATTCTGACACAGTGTTGTATCATTAGTTTTCAATAAGTTACTAATGTAGTTTCTCACACAAAGTTATTTCAGTAGTTTTCCAGAAGTTATGCATGTAGTTTCAAACTCACTGTTGTATCGTTAGTTTTCAAGTAGTTATGAATATAGATTCTCAGAGTTGTATCATTTGTTTTCAAGAACTTATACATGTAGTTTCTAACACTGAGCTGTATTGTTAGTTTTCAACAATTTACACATGTAGATTCTCACAGAATGTTGTATATTAAATTGCACTAAGATACACGTGTAGATTCTCACACAATTTTGTATCATTAGTTTTAAAGAATTTACTAATGTGGTTTCTCACACAGAGTTATTCCATGAGTTTTCAAGAAGCTATGTGTGTAGTTTCAAAATCAATGTTGTATCGTTAGTTTTCAAGAAGTTACAAATACTGACACTCACACAGTGTTGTATCATTAGTTTTAAAGAAGTTAAACACGTAGTTTCTCACACAGTGTTATATGGTTTATTTTCAAGAAGTTAAACTTGTAGATTCTCACATAGGATTGTATCATTAGTTTTCAGTAAGTGACACGTGTAGATTCTCACATATTGTTGTATCCTTAAGTTTCAATAAGATACACGTGTATAATCTCACACAGTGTTGTATCGTTAGTTTCCAAGAAATTACAAATATAGATTCTCACACAGTGTTGTATTGTTAGTTTTCAAGAAGTTACTAATGTAGTTTCTCAAACAGAATTATTTCGTTAGTTTTCAAGAAGTTATGTGTGTAGCTTCGAACTCAGTGTTGTATCGTTAGTTTTCAAGAAGTTAAGAATACTGACACTCAAACAGTGTTGTATCATTAGATTTCAAGAATTTAAAATCGTAGTATCTCACACAGTGTTGTATGGTTTATTTTCAAGAAGTTATGCATGTAGATTTAAACTCAGTATTGTGTCATTTGATTACAAGTAGTTACAAATAGAGATGCTCACAGAGATTTGGATCGTTAGTTTTCAAGAAGTCAAACATGTAGATTCTTACACAGTGTTTTATCGTTAATTTTCAATAGATACACATGTATAATCTCACACAGGGTTGTATCGTTAGTTTTCAAGAAGTTACAGATATAGATTCACACACAGGGTTGTATCGTTAGTTTTCAAGAAGTTTCACACATAGTTTCACACAGAGCGTTGTATGGTGTGTTTTCAAGAAGCTACACGTGTAGATTCTCACACAGTGTAGTATCGTTTGTTTTCTATAAGTTACACGTGTATAATCTCACACAGTGTTGCATAGTTAGTTTTCAAGATATTATGAATATAGTTTCTCACACAGTGTTTTATCGTTACTTTTCAAGAAGTTACTATAGTAGTTTCTCACACAGAACTGTATGGTTTATTTTCAAGAAATTATGCATGTTGTTTCAAACTCAGTATTTTATGGTTTGATTGCAAGTAGTTATGAACAAAGATTCTCACAGAGATTTGTATAGTTAGTTTTCAAGAAGTTACACGTGTACATTCACACAAAGTGTTGTCTATTAATTTTCAATAAGATACACTTGGAGATTTTTACAAGTGTTGTATATTTAGATTTTAAGAAGTTAAACACGTAGGTACTCACAAAGTGTTGTATCGTTTGTTTTCAATAAGTTATACATGTAGATCCCCACACAGATTTGTATCATTAAATTTCAATAAGATACACGTGTATATTCTCACAAAGAGTGTTTCGTTAGTTTTCAAGAAGTTAGGAATACAGATTCTCACACAGTGTTGTATCGTTAGTTTTCAATAAGCTACTAATGTAGTTTCTAACACAGAGTTAATTCCTTATTTTTCTAGAAGTTATGCTTGTAGTTTCAAACTCAGTGTTGTATCGTTAGTTTTAAAAAGTTACGAATAGTGATTCTCACACAGAGATATATCGTTACTTTTCAAGAAGTTAAATACGTAGTTTCTCACACAGTGTTGTATGGGTTGTTTTCAAGGAGTTACTCTTGTGCATTCTCAGACAGGTGTTTATAATTAGTTTGCAATATGATGTTACAAGTGTAGATTCTCATACAGTGTTGTATCATTAATTTTCAAGAAGTTTCAAATATAGATTATCACACAGTGTTGTATTGTTAGTTTTTAATTAGTTAAACATGTAGTTTCTCACACAGTGTTGTATGGTTTGTTTTCAAGAAGTTAAACTTGTGCATTCTCAGACAGGTGTTTATCATTAGTTTTCAATATGATGTTACGAGTGTAGATTCTCCTACAGTGTTGTATCATTAATTTTCAAGAAGTTTCGATTATAGATTATCACACTGTGTTGTATTGTTAGTTTTTAATAAGTTAAACATGTAGTTTCTCACAGAGAGTTTATCGTTTGTTTTCCAGAAGTTACACACATAGATTCTCAAACAGTTTTGTAAGGTAATTTTCAGTAAGATAACGTGTAGATCCTCACACAGTGTTGTATCATTAGTTTTTAAGAGGTTAAACATGTAGTTAGTCACACAGTGTTGTATCGTTTGTTTTCAAGAAGTTATACGTGTAGATTCTCACACAGTGTTTTTTCTTAGTTTTCTAGAAATTATGCATGTAGCTTCGAACTCAGTGTTGTATCGTTAGTTTTCAAGAAATTATGAATATAGATTCTGACAAAGTGTTGTATCATTAGTTTTCAAGAAGATAAACATGTAGTTTCTCACACAGTGTTGTATGGTTTATTTTCAAGAAGTTCCACTTGTAGATTCTCACACAGGGCTGTATCATTAGTTTTCAATGAGTTACACGTGCAGATTCTCACACAGTGTTTTATCGTTAATTTTCAATAAGATACACATGTAGATACTCAGTTTTGTATCGTTAGTTTACAAGATGTTACACACATAGTTTCTCACAGTGATGTATCATTAGTTTTCAAGAAGTAACGAATATAGATTCTCACACAGTGTAGTATTGTTAATTATCAAGAAGTTATACTTGTAGATTCTCACACAGGGTTGTATTGTTAGTTAATATTCAATAAGATACACTTGTAGATTCACAAAAAGTGTTGCATGGTTAATTTTCAATAAGATACACGTGTAGTTTCTCACACGGATTTATTTTGATAGTTTTCAAGAAGTTCTGCGTGAATTTTCAAAATCAGTGTTATATCGTTACTTTCAAGAAGTTACGGATATAGATTCTCACACATAGTTGTATCGTTAGTTTTCAAGAAGTTACACACGTAGTTTCTCACACAGTGCTTTATTGTTAGTTTTCAATAAGTTAAACACATGGTTTCTCAAACGGGGTTGTAAAGTTGGTTTTAAAGAAGTTAGTCGTATACATTCTCATACAGTGTTCTATCGTTAATTTTCAAGAATTTACACATGTAGGGTCTCAACCCTAATCCTAACCCTAACTTAACCCTAACCCTGACCCTAACCCTAATCCTAACCCAAAACTAAACATAACCCTAACTCTAACCCTAACCTTAACTGTTTGGTTTCAAGTAGTTACACATGGAGGTTTGCAAAGAGATTTGTGGAGTTATTGTAATAAGTATCGCATATAGATTCTCACGCAGGGTTGTATCGTTAGTATTCAAGAAGTTACACACATAGATTCTCACACAGTGTTGTGTCATTAGTTTTCAAGAAGATAAATATGTAGTTTTTCACACAGTGTTGTATGATTTGTTTTCAATAAGTTATACTTATAGATTCTCACACAGGGTTGTATCATTAGTTTTCAATATGTTACTCGTGTAGATTCTCACACAGTGCTGAATCGTTAATTTTCAAGAAGACCCACGTGTAGATTCTCACACAGTGTTGTATCATTAGTTTTCAAGGAGTTACATGCATAGTTTCTCACACAATGTTGTATCATTAGTTTTCAAGAATTTTCAAATATAGATTCTCACACAGTATTGTATGGTTTGTTTAGAAAATAGTTGAACATGTAGTTTCTCACACAGTGTTGTATGGTTTGTTTTCAAGAAGATACATATTTAGATTATCGCACAGTGTTGTATCATTAGTTTTCAAGAAGTTATGCTTTTAGTTTCAAACTCAGTGTTGTATTGTTAGTTTTCAAGAAGTTAAACATGTAGTTTTTCACACAGTGTTGTATGTTTTGTTTTCAAGAAGTTACACTTGTAGATACTCACACAGGGTTGTATCATTAGTTTTCAATATGTTACTCGTGTAGATTCTCACACAGTGTTGTATTGTTAATTTTCAATAAGACACACATGTAGTTTCTCACACAGTGTTGAATCATTAGTCTTCAAGAAGTTACACGCATAGTTACTCACACAGTGTTGTATCGTTAGTTTTCAAGAATTTTCGAATATAGATACTCTCACAGTGTTGTATGGTTTATTTACAAAAAGTTAAAAACGTAGTTACTAACACAGTATTGTATAGTTTGTTTCAAGAAGTTAAACGTGTAGATTCTCACACAGGTTTGCAGCGTTAGTTTTCAATAAGTTACCTATGTAGATTCTCACACAGTGTTGTATCCTTAATTTTCAATAAGATACCCGTTTAGATTATATTTAGTTTTCAAGAAGTTACCCAGGCAGATTCTCACATAGTGT
Source organism: Mesocricetus auratus (assembly GCF_017639785.1). Lineage (NCBI taxonomy): Eukaryota > Metazoa > Chordata > Mammalia > Rodentia > Cricetidae > Mesocricetus > Mesocricetus auratus. The sequence goes on along the minus strand of NW_024432979.1, from coordinate 1,843 downwards.
TGTATCGTTAGTTATCAAGAAGATAATAATGTAGTTTCACACAGAGAGTTATTTCATTAGTTTTCAAGAAGGTTTGCATGTAGTTTCGAACTCAGTGTTGTATCGTTAGTTTTCAAGCACTTTCCCATGCCGTTTCTCACACAGGGTTTTGTCGTGGGTTTTCAAGAAGTTAAGCGAATAGATTGTCATACAGTGTTCTATCGTTAATTTTCGATACACATGTAGATTCTCAACACTAACCCTAACCCTAACCCGAAACTTAAACCTAATTCTAACCCTAACACTAAACCTAATCCGAATCATAACTCTAACCATAAGGCTAAACCTAAACCAGAACCTAACCCTAAACATAACACTAACGCTAACCCTACATTAAACATAACCCTAACACTAAACCTAACTCTAACACTAACCCTAACCCTAAACCTAACCCTAACCCTAACCCTACCAGTTAGGTTTCTAGTAGTTACACATGCAGTTTTGCATAAAGTTTGGTACAGTTAATACTCAATAAGATATGCATATAGATATTCACACAGTGCATATAGATATTCACACAGTGTTGTATCATTAGTTTTCAAGAAATTAAACACGTATTTTCTCATAAGTGTTGTATCATTTGTTTTCAAGAAGTTACACTTCTAGATTCACACACAGGGTTGGATCGTTAGTTTTCAATAAGATACACGTGTAGATTCTCAGACAGTGTTGTATCGATAGTTTTCCAGAAGTTACGAATATAGATTTTTACACAGAATTATTTCATTAGTTTTCAAGAAGTTATGCGTGTAGTTTCTCACACAGTGTTTTATCGTTTGTTTTCAAGAAGTTACACATGCTGTTTCTCACACAGTGTTGCATTGCTAGTTTTCATGTAGTTATTATTACAGATTCTCACATAGTATTGTATCGTTAGTTTTCAAGAAGTTACAGATGTAGTTTCTCACTCAAGTTTATAAGGCTAGTTTTGAAGAAGTTACATGTGTAGATTCTCACGCAGGGTTATATCGTTAGTTTTCCATAAGTTACACATGTAGTCTCTCACACAGTGTTGTATCATTAGTTTTCAATATGCTACACATGTAGATTCTCACACAGCGTTGTATCATTTATTTTCAATAAGGTACACGTGTAGTATCCCACACAGCGTGGTATCATTAGTTTTCAAGCAGTTAAGCATGCAGTTTCTCACACAGTATTGTATCGTTAGTTTTCAATAAGGTACATGTGTAGAATCCCACACAGCATTGTATCGTTAGTTTCCAAGAAGTTACCGATGTAGTTTCTCACACAAGTTTATAATGCTATTTTTGAAGAAGTTACATGAGTAGATTCTCACACAGCTTTGTATCATTAGTTTTCAATAAGTTACACGTGGAGATTCTCACACAATTTTGTATCGTTAATTTTCAATAAGTTACATGTATAGATTCTCAGACAGTGTTTTATCGTTAGTTTCCTTTTTTTAGTTCTTTTTTATTATTTTATTTTTTATTTATTTTAAAGTTTAAATTTAGATTAGAAACAAGGTTGCTTCATAAATCAGGTCCTGGAACCTCTCCATTTCCCTTCCCTCCACCAGTGCCCTCCCCCAATCCCCCATTATCCCCTCAGGGTGTTATTTCATCCAGGGCAGGGCCTAGATCTTTCTGCAAGAGTTCAGGGTGAGAGTGCATCTCACATTGTTTGATGGGAGACCAAAGTCAGTGTGTATACTCAGGTTGAATACTGATCTACTGCCCAAGGCTCAATAAATTACCTAGGCATCCTCACTGACACCCACATTCAGGGAGTCTTGATCAGTCACATGCTGGATTCCCAGGCTGATTCCTGGGATTCAAAA
>NW_024432978.1:0-6934 GCF_017639785.1 Mesocricetus auratus | reverse complement strand
GTGTGTTTATATCTAAATATTAATCACATAGGGTGTGTATTTCTAAATATTTATCACAGAGTGTGTGTTTATATTCTAACTATTAATCGCAGAGAGTGTGTTTATCTCTAAATAATAATCATTGAGTGTGTGTTTATCTCTAAATATTAATAATAGAGTTTATTTATCTCTAAAATTTAATCATAGTGCATCTGTTTATCTCTAAATATTTATCATAGACTGTATGTTTATCTCTAAATATTAATCATAGAGCGTGTGTTTATCTCTAAATATTAATCACATAGTGTATATATCTAAATATTAATCATTTAGTGTTTGATTATCTCCTAATATTAATCACTGAGTGTGTGTTTATCTTTAAATATTAAACATAGAGTGTGTGTTTATCTCTAATATTGATCATAGTGTTGTTTTTGTGTCTCACAGGATTCTGGGAATGGTAGTGCAAGAGCGATTCTGGGAAATGTAGTCTAGAGAATTATGGCGAATGTGGTCCTGGAGGATTCTGGGAAATGTAGTCGGTGGGGGCCCATGGGAAACCAGGCCCGAAAGGAATTCTGGGAAATGTAATCATAGAGTGTTTATCCCTAAATATTTATCATAGAGTATGAGTTTATCTCCAAATATTAATCATAGAGTTTGTGTTTATATCTAAATTTTAATCATAGAGTGTGTGTTTATCTCTTAATATTAATCATAGAGTGTATTTATCTCTAAATATTTGTAATAGAGTGTATGTTTATCTCTAAATATACATAATAGGGTGTATTTATCTCTAAATATTTTTAAAAGAGTGTGTGTTTATCTCTATATATTAATCATAGAGGCTTTTATCTCTAACTATTTATAACAGAGTGTGTCTTTATCCTAAATATTAATTACAGAGTGTGTGTCTATATCTAAATATTAATCATAGAGTATTTGTTTATCTCTAAATATTAATCGTAATATGTGTGTTTATCTCTAGATAATAATCACAGAGTGTGAATATCTCTAAATATTAATCAAAGTGTGTGTTTATCTCAAATATTAATCATGATTGTGGGTTTATCTGTAATATTAATCACAGAGTGTGGATTTTTCTCTAAAAATTAATCTTTGAGTATGTGTTTATCTCTAAATATTAATCATAGGATGTGTGTTTATCGATAAATATTAATCATAGTATGTGTGGTTACCTCAAATAATAATAATAGTGTGTGTGTTTATCTCTATATATTAATCACATAGTGTGTGTATCTCTAAACATTAATCATAGAGTGTGTGTTTTTCTCTAAATATTAAATATAGAGTTGTGTTTATCTCTAAGCATCAATCATAGATCGTGTGTTAATCTCTACATGTTAATCATTGTGTCTATTTATCTCTAAATATTAATCATATAGTTTATGTTTATCTATAAATATTAACAATAGAGAGTGTGGTTTTCTCTAATTATTAATCATATAGTGTATTTATCTCTAAATATTTATCACAGAGTGTGTGTTTTTCTCTAAATATTAATTATAGGGTGTATTTATCTCTAAATATTAATCATAGAGTATGTGTCTATCTCTAAATATTAATCATAGAGTGTTTGTTTATCTCTAAATATTAATCAAAGTGTTTGTTTATAACTAACTATTAATCATAGAGTGTGTGTTTATCTCTCAATATTAATCATTCAGTGTGTGTTTTTCTCTAAATATTAATCACAGAGTGTGAGTCTATCTCTAAATATTAATAATAGAGTGTATTTATTTCTGAATATTAATCATAGTGTGTATGTTTATCTCTAAATATTAATTATTGAGAGTGTGTTCATCTATAAATATTAATAATATTGTATGTGGTTACCTCTAAATATTAATAATAGTGTGTGTTTATCTCAAAATATTAATCACATAGTGTGTATCTCTAAATATTAATCATAGATCGTGTGTTTATCTCAAAATATTAATCATAGAGTCTATTTATTTCTAAATATTAATCATAGAGTGTGTGTTTATCTATAAATATCAATAATAGAGAGTGTGTTTTTCTCTAATTATTAATTATATAGTGTATTTATCTCTAAATATTTGTCAGAGTGTGTGTTTATCTCTAAATTTTAATTAAAGTGTATTTATCTCTAAATATTAATCATAGAATGTGTGTCTATCTTTAAATATGAATCGTAGTGTTTGTGTTTATAACTAACTATTAATCATAGTGTGTGTGTTTATCTGTAAGTATTAATTATAGAGAGTGTGTTTATCTCTAAATATTAATCATAGAGTGTGTGTTTATCTCTAATATAACCAGAGGGTGTGTATATCCCTAAATATAAATCATGGAAAGTGTGTTTATTCCTAAGTATTAATCATAGAGTGTGTGTTTATCTCTAAATATTAATTACATAGTGTGTGTATCTCTAAATATTAATAATAGAGTGTGTGTTTGTCTCTACAAATTAATCACAGCGTGTGTGTTTATCTCTAAGTATTAATCATAGATCAAGTGTTTGTCTGTAAATATTAACCATAGTAAGTATTTATCTCTAAATAGTAATCATAGAGTGTGTGTTTTCAGTTAATGTTAATCATAGAGTGTTTGTTGATCTCCAAATATTAATCATAGTGTGTTTATCTGTAAATGCTACTCATAGAGTGTGAGTTTATCTCTAAATGTTAATCATAGAGTGAGTTTTGATCTGTAATATTTCTCATGGAGTGCGTGATTATCTCTAAATATTAATCGTATAATGTGTGGTTATCTCTACATATTAATCACAGTTTGTATTTATCTCTAAATATTAATCATGGAGTGTTTATCTCTAATAATACTCATGGAGTGTGTTTATCTCTTAATATTGATCATAGAGAGTATGTTTATCTCTAAATATTAATCGCAAAGTGTGTTTTTATCTCTAATTATTAGCAGTAGAGTGTTTATCTCTAAATAATAATCATAGAGTGTGGGTTTACTTCTACATATTAATCATAGAGTTTATGTTTATCTCTACATATTGATCATAGATTTGCTTTTATTTGTAAATATTAATCATAGAGTGTTTACCTGTAATATTAATCATGTAGTGTGAATTTATCTCTAAATATTAATTATAGAGTATGTGTTTATCTGTAAATATTAATCAAAATGTGTTTTTCTCTAAATATTAATCATAGAGTGTTGTTTTTATCTAATTTTTAATCACAGAGTGTTTGTTTAACTCTAAATATTAATCATAGAGTGTGTGCTTATCTCTAAATATTATTTCAAAGAGTGTGTGTTCATCTCTAATTATTAATCATAGAATGTTTATCTCTAAATATAATCACAGAGTGTGTGTTAATCTCTAATTATTAATTATAGAGTGTTTGTCTCTAAATATAAATCATAGAATGCGTGATTATCTCTAAATATTAATCACTGAGCTGGTGTTTATCACTATATCATAATCCTAGATAGTGTGTTTATCTTGAAATATTAATCACAGATCGTGTGTTTATCTCTCAATATTAATCATTGAGTTGTGATTGTCTCTAAATATTAATCATAGTGTGTGTGTTTTTATCTCTAATTATTAATCCTAGAGTGTTTATCTCTACATATTAATCACAGAGTGTGTGTTTATCTCTAAATATTAATCATAGTGTGTGTGTTTATATGTACATATTAATCATAGAGTGTGTGTTTATCTCTAAATATTATTCATAGAGTGTTTATCTGTAATATTAATCATAGCGTGTGGGATCATCTCTATATATTAATCATATAGTGTGTGTTTATCTCTAAGTATTAATCATAGAGTGTGTTTTTCTCTACATATTAATAAGAGTGTTTATCTCTAAATATTAATCACATAGTGTATATTTATCTCTAAATATTAATCTTATTGTGTCTGTTTATCTCTTAGTATTAATCATAAATCGTTTGTTTATCTCTAAATATTAAATATCGTGTGTGTGTTATCTCTACATATTAATCATATGTGTGTGTTTATCTCCTAAATATTAATGATAGAGTGTGTATTTATCTCTAAATATTAATAACAGAGTATGTGTTTATCTCTAATTATTAATCATTGAGTGTTTATCTCTAAATGTTAATCATAGAGTGCGTATAGATTTTTAAATATGAATCATAGAGTGTATTAATCGCTAAATATTAATCATTGAGTGTGTGGTTATTTCTATATATTAATTACAGTGTGTGTTCTTATCTTCCAAATTTTAATCATAGAGTGTCTGCTCATCTCTAAATATTAATCATAGATTTTGTTATTATCTTTTAAATTTTAATGATAAAGTGTGTGTTTATCTCTAAATATTGATCAAAGAGTGTTTGTTTGTCTTCTAAATATTAATCATAGAGTGTGTGTTTATCTCTAAATATTAATCATAATATGTTTTATCTCCAAATTTTAATCACATAGTGTGTGTATCTCTAAATATTAATCTTTGAGTGTGTGATTATCTCTAAATATTAACCACAGAGTGTGTGTTTATCTCTACATATTAATCACAGAGTGTGTGATTAACTCTAAATATTAATCATAGAGTGTATTTATCTCTAAATATTAATCTTAGAGTGTGTGTTTATCTCTAAATATTAATCATAGATTGTGTGTTTATCTCTAAATATTAATCATAGAATTTATTTATCTCTAAATATTAATCTTAGAGTGTTTTTTATCTCTAAATATTAAACATAGAGTGTGTGTTTATCTGTAGTTATTAATCATAGAGTGTTTATCTGTAAATATTAATCATAAAGTGTGTGTTTATCTCTAAATATTAATCATAGAGAGTGTGTTTATCTTGAAATATTAATCAAAAATTGGGTTAATCTCTAAGTATTTATAATAGAGTGTATTTATCTCTAAATATTAATCTTAGAGTGTTTTTTATCTCTAAATATTAAACATAGAGTGTGTGTTTTTCTGTAGTTATTAATCATAGAGTGTTTATCTGTAAATATTAATCATAAAGTGTGTGTTTATCTCTAAATATTAATCATATAGTGTGTGTTTATCTCTAAATATTGATCACACAGTTGTATTTATCTCTAAATATTAATTACATAGTGTGTATATCTCTAAATATTAATCATTGAGTGTTTTTATCATTTTTATTTTAATTTTCAATAGCTTGTTTTACATGTCAATCCCAGTTCCCTCTCCCTCCTCTCCTCCCACACTAGCCTTCCCACCTACCCTCCCACCCTATTGCCAAATCCTTCCACATAGGGGATATCTAGAGTCTGTCATTTTACTCTGGGTAGGGTCCATGCACTCCCCTAAGAATCCAGGCTGAGAGAGCATCCCTCTCTGTGCTATAGGCACACGAAGACTGTTTGTATACCAGGCATATACATTGATCCACAGCTCAGGGCCCCATAGGTTGCCCAGGCCTTCTCGCTGACACTCATATTTGGGGGGTCCAGATCAGTACCATGCTGGCCTCCCCACTGTCGGTCTGGTGTCCAAGAGCTCTCCCCTGTTCAGATCAGCTGTCTCTGCTGGTTTTGCTAGCCCATTCTTTGCCAATTTGCTCATCACTCCTCTCTCTCTGTCACTGGGTTCCTTGGGTTCAGTTCATTGATTAATTGTGTGTTTGCCTCTGCTTCCATCAGTCACAGGATGAAGGCTCCCGGATGGTTATAGACATCAAGTTCATTATCAGGAATGGGCATTTGAGGTGGACTCTCCACTATTGTTAGTTTGCCAATTGGTGATATCCCTTTAGATCACACGAGGTCACTCTCGTGCCTGATCTGGCTTCGATCCTATGATTCCCTCTTCCCCCTAATCTACCCCCACCCACTCAACTTCCTGTTCCCCCATGACCAACTCTCTTCCTCTTCACCCCCTCACTTCTTCCCAGGTCCTACTTCCCCCCACTCCTTGCCATGTTCCCCATCCATTCAGGGGATCTTGTCTCAATCCTCTTCTCTTGGGTACTATGCATTTATGCATGTCTTTTAGGTACTTTCCTGTTTCCCAGACTCTCTATCAGTGGAAGTGCAGACTGGAACTAACCTGATCCATGTCTAAAATCCATATATGAGTGAGTACATACCATGTTTGTCTTTTTGCTACTGGGTTACCTCACTCAGGATGGTTTCTTCCAGTGCTATCCATTTCCCTGCGAATTTCAAGATTCCATTGTTTTTTTTCTGCTGAGTAATACTCCATTGTGTAAATGTACAACATTTTCTCTATCCACTCTTCAGTTGAGGGGCATCTAGGTTGCTTCCAGATTCTGGCTATTACAAATAATGCTGCTATGAACATAGTGGAGCAGATGCCCTTGTTGTATGAATTTGCCTCATTTGGATATATGCCTAAGAGTAGAATTGCTGGGGCTTGTGGTAGATTAATTCCCATTTTCCTAAGGAATCTCCATACTGATTTCCAAAGAGGCTGTATGAGTCGGCACTCCCACCAGCAGTGGAGGAGTGTTCCCTTCTCTCCACATCCTCTCCAGTATAAATTGTCTTCGGTGTTGTTGATTTTAGCCTTTCTGACAGGAGTAAGATGGTATCTCAGAGTTGTTTTGATTTGCATTTCCCTGATGGCTAAGGATGTTGTGCACTTTCTTAAGTGTCTCTTGGCCATTTTAGCCTCCTCTATTGAGAATTCTCTATTTAGCTCTGTACCCCACCTTTTAATTGGATCCTTTGGTGTTTTGGAGACTTGTTTTTTTGAGTTCTTTGTAAATTTTGGAGATTAGCCCTCTGTCAGATGTAGGGTTAGTGAATATCTTTTCCCATTCTGTGGCCTGCCTTTTTGTCTTTTTGACTGTGTCCTTTGCCTTACAGAAGCTTTTTAGTTTCAGAAGGTCCCACTTGTTAATTGTCGATCTCAGTCCCTGTGCCACTGGTGTTATGTTTATGAAGTGGTCTCCTGTACCAACTCGTTGAAGAGTATCTCCCATTTTCTCTCCTAAAAGTTTCAGTGTGGCTGGAATTA
>NW_024432977.1:0-5662 GCF_017639785.1 Mesocricetus auratus | reverse complement strand
CCACATTTAGACTCTGGACAGTTTAGTCTGAGAAATGTTGACATTATAGAATGCTTGTTTGACACTCCCACAGCTTCATGCTGTCAACTTACTTATCACACATAATTTATTACTATATATTGAATGGTTATCTCGTATATGATCCAGGATGGACTCAACGTGTCTTCTGCCTCAGTCCCTCTTCCTTTCTCAATTTCAGAGAGGAGGGGTTGCATTTCAGTGAATACACAGTACTTCACATGCTTCTATGACATATTTGCCACTGCCACCTTCTTCTTCTTCTTCTTCTTCTTCTTCTTCTTCTTCTTCTTCTTCTTCTTCTTCTTCTTCTTCTTCTTCCCCTTCCATTTCTTATGTTTTTATGATTATTAATACTTCTTTTGTATATGGAAACCAGGGTTTCTTGGAACTCATTATATACACAAGATATGCCACAATCTAATAAAAATCCCCCTGTCTCTCTCTGCCTCCAAATGTGAATTATATGAAATGAGCCAACATGCCCAGTTAGTTACATTAAATAATCTGCATTTATATTCTGTGTATGTCTGTTGACAGAATGTACACATGTGTAGTCAATTAATTTCTGAGGATCAAGAAAGGTAGAAGAGACAATTAGATACCTTAGAAATGGAGCTATGGTCAACTGTTAGCCATGTGGTTGTTGGGAACCAAACTTTGGTCATGTAGCAAGAGCAGTCTGTGCTAAAATCCACTGAGCAGTCTCTCCCAAACCATATTATTGTTTTAAATATCATTCCTATTATTTAGTGAAAACTTATAATTTTGATTCCTAATCTCACACTGCAAGTACAGAGATTGTTCAACTGAGGCATTACACTTCCTGGTTTCCTTTTTCATTTCTTAAAATGCCAGGTTTAATTTAAATTTCAAGTAAGACTATTTCTTCCCAGGCAGTGATGGTACTTGTTTTTAATCCCAGCACTCAGGAGATAGAGACATGCACACATCTGTGAGTTTGTGGCCTTCCTGATCTACAAAGTGAGTTCCAGGTCAGTCAAGACTCTTTCACATATAAACTCTTACAATATAAAACCAGACAACTTTGGATGGTCAGGGTGGTTTTGCAGTTCTTTAATCCCAAAACTTGGCAGGCAGAGAGAAGCAGAATCCTAAGTTAGAGAGTTGGCCATTAAACAAATAGAGATCCATAACCCAACATTGACTCTCCCATGCTGACCAAGAAACCATGAATCTTCTGATATCATTACCACCCCAACAAATCATAGAGATTAGTTTGTGCCCTTGTCTCTGGAACCACTTCTCCTTGACCATCTGGGCACTCCTTGCCTGTGGACTGCCGGCAGATCTACTAAACCATGGTGGACAAAGCAAGTGCCAGGAGGCTGATAGAGCATTGCTGGTCCTGTTCCCACCCACCGGGAGAGGGAATGCCTCAGACACCCATTGTGAGACCCTTCAAAGTATTGCACCTATCTTCAATCGCTGGAAAAGAACCTTGTATTGGTACTCACCAGGAGAAGGAAATACATCACCAGCACCCACTGGAAGAGAGAATGGGAAGATGACAGTATAAGAACACATTCAACAACAGAAAAGCACATATGTTAGTAAAAATGTCTAGGGACATTTCACCATATTCACTGTATTCAAGGTTTCTCTGAATAACTCTGGCATGAATATTAGCACGCCCCCATCTGTCTCAATCTCACTGTATTGTGTAAATGCACTACCTTCACAAAAGGAAAATTTTGTTTACATTTCATTGTAAAAACTTTAAATTTCTCAAAAATCAAGGTTTTTCCTCATAAACACTGAGTTTATGAATAGTTTAAATGTTATGTAGTAAGAGAATTAAATGAAATACAAGGGGAAATATCAACAAGTATATCTAAATAATTTCAACACTGACTCATGGTAAAGAATAGAACTATGCTTTGAGAGATAAATTAAATTACAGAAAGTAAGGAGAAATTCATGTAAGTTAGAATAAGTGTTAAACAATACATAGGATAATTAAAAATGAAGATAAATAGCTATACCCACAGAAATAACTGTTTTTCCCTCTTCAAGAAAATTAGTATAATTATAACGCAGAAAGAGATTTGCATTTTAGGAGAAAGTAAACGATGACATAATGTTAGTCCATGAGTGGGTGGGTTTGCTTAAGTATGTGGGAGATGTACTAGAATGTGACAGAATGTGAGATCAAAACTCTTGCCTGGTAACACTGGTGGATTTCTTTTTATTAATGTCAAGGGCCCAAGAGGCATACATCAGCTGAAATACTTGTTATCATTTGATATTTTACCCTCCCAAGATAAGTGTCCTGTACATTCTTTAATGGCAGAATATGAAGACAGTGATTCTAATACCCTGACCATAGACAAAGCCCAGTATTTGATCTGCAGGTATCAATATTTTCCAAGTCAAGACTACCTAATATGAGAGAAAATATATTCTGTTGAAAAACAGTTAAAAGTCTCTTGTTGATGAATGCTCTCCTTACTAAGAAGTAAAACTGTATATTCAGAAAATTTAAGGACTCATATATGTGTATCAAATGGTGAGTTTTTCATTGTTATCTCTCTCCAGCAAGCTTTTAATCATTTTCTTAGGGTATACTGAGGAATCATAAACAGATGTCTGTCTAGAATGAGCAGATGCCAAACTATCTGATTGCTTCTAAAACGTAGATATACAATTGTCAGTATTACCTTGCAATACTGCTACATATTACAGGATTCTACTGAACTTGCTGGCCAGAAGACAGCATAATGCCCAATACCACTGACCATGTCAAGATGTAGCTGTTAAGTACTGTGATATCTGTCAGGAATCTGACACTGCCCAGTGTCAATGACATTAGTTCTAAGACACCTATTAGATGCCAACTAAGAATGAGGCTCCTTTCTTAGCACTGCTGTCCTATGTTTTCTGAGAATTAAATTGATGCCATTGAATTGGTGGATTGTCCCAGTTCATATAAATGAGAATCATGTAGAAATTTTAATCCCAATATCATTCTACAGAATCCACCTAGGATTACCATCTCTGGCAAGGAATGAATAAGTTAGTGGTTGGCAACCTTGGAGATACATAATAGGAAGGTAATCTGGGGAGCTTTATTGTAGGAAGATGAATCAGGAATTTGAAGCAGAAGTCACTCTGAATGAACCTAGTATCTACAACTGTGTTCTAGGAGTATGGCTCAGTGTAGCTGTGAGTATCTGCTTCTGGCACATCATCTATTGGATGAAGGATCTAGGATGGTCATTAAGGTAATCATCAATCACATTATAGAAAGGACACCATAGGCAGCCTGTCCTCTACTGCATATATTCTTAGTTGTGTCATCTTTTGTGGATTTCTGAACATTTGCCTAATGTCACATTTCTCTTTAAATATACTGGATCCTCTGTTAAAATATCTGTTTCCTTCGTCTCATCTATTCCTCTCCCCTATCTCAGCCTTTCTTTTCTCATTTCTTCCTCCTCCCTTCCCCTTCTCTTTTCTTTCCTCCCTGCCAGCATGCTCCCAATTTGGTCTGGAGTTCTTGTCCAATTCCCCATCATTGCCAGAAGTATTATTTCTCTCTTGGAAGGTCCTCTTTGTTTCCCTAATTTCTCTACTGCTGTGGATTGTAAGGTGATAATTTGGCTCTATGGCTAAAATCCATATATGAGAGTAGAGTACATACCATGTTTGCCTTTTTGTAACTGGGTTATGTTCACTCCAGGATGTTAATTTCAGTTCATCCCATTTGTCTGTGAATTTAAACATTTCATCATTTTTTTCTGAATAATACTACATTTTGTTAACATACCACATTGTCTTCATTCATCTAGATTCCTTCTAGATTCTACCTATTACAAACAATACCACTATGAACACAGTTAAACATATATCCATGTTATATTAATATGCATCTTTGGATATATGCCTCAGAGTTGAATTGCTGGATCTTGAAGTAGACTGATTGCTATTTTCCTGAGAAACTACCACACTGATTTCCAAAAAATGTGGTACATTTACACAATGGAGTATTACTCAGCAGAAATAAAAAACAATGGAATCTTGAAATTCACAGGTAAATGGATGGCAATAGAAGAAACCATCCTGAGTGAGGTAACCCAGTCACAAAAAGAGAAACATGGTATGTACTCACTCATATATGGATTTTAGACATGGATCAGGATAGTTCCAGTCTGCACTTCCACTGACAGAGAGTCTGGGAAACAGGAAAGAACCTAAGTGAGATATGCAGGGTACACTAAAGGAGAGGAATGAGTCAAAATCTTCTGAACAGATGGGGAACAGGCCATGGTTTGGTGGGGTGTGGGAGCTGGGAAGAAGAGGGGGGAGAAGAGGATGTCTGAGTATGTCATTGGGGAACAGGAAGGTTGAGTGGGTGGTAGAAGAGGGGGAAGAGGGAATCATAGGTTAGAAGACAGAACAAGGACCATTGTGACCTCTAGTGATCTAAAGGGATGACACCAACTGGCAAGCTAAGCAATAATGGAGAGACCACCTCGAATGCCCATTCCTGATAATGAACGTCATGTCTATAACGATCCTGGAGCCTTTATCCATTGACTGATGGAAGCAGAGGCAAACACTTACTTTTAAACACTGAAATGAACCCAAGGAACCCAGTGACAGAGAGAGAGGACTGAAGAGCAAATTGGCAAAGAATGTGCTGGCAAAACCAGCAGAGACAGCTGATTTGAACACGGGAGAGCTCTTGGATCCCAGACCTACAGCTGGGAGGCCATCCTGGGACTGATACAGACCCCCTGAATGTGAGAGTCAGTGAGGAGGCCTGGGAAACCTATGGGACCCTGGGCAGTGGATCAGTGTTTATCCCTGGCATACAAACAGACATTGTGTTTCCATAACACAAAGAGGGATGCTCTCTCAGCCTGGACTCTTAGGGGAGTCCCTGGACCCTGCCCTGTGTCAAATGACAGTCTATAGATATCACCACTCTGGGGAAGGAAATGGCGATAGGGTGGAAGGCTGGGGGGAAGTTTGGGGGATGCAGGAGGAGGGGAAGGAGAGGGAACTGGGTTTGACATGCAAAACAAGCTATTTAAAATTAAAATAATAATAAATCCTAAAAAAGAGCAGCATCAACCACCACTCTCACTTCCTAGCTTTGCACAGACATGGTTTCCTTCAGAGTCAAACGGCTTTTGTGCTGGATCCTTCTAAGCTGGCTAGTCTGAAGACTTCTCCCAAAACTGCTTAGCATGAGCACTAAGACACACTCCTAACCACACATGAGGTCATTCCCTGCAATCCCCAAAGTACTTGGGTAGAGTACATATGGGCCTGTTGTGTTTTTCCTTATCTTTTAACATCCACTAGGAGTTGTATTGAGAAGTACAGTGTGCTGGAAAGATTTGTCCAGTTGTCTAGACAAATTAAATTGGATAAAATTAACAGAGTAGAGATAGGCATTGGTGGTGCATGCCTTTAACACCAGCACTGAGGAGGCAGAGGCAGGCAGATCTCTGTGAGTTTGAGGCAAGCCTGGTCTACAGAATGAGTTCAAGGACAGCCTCCAATGCTATACAGAGAAATCCTGTCTCAAGAAACCAACAAAGTAACAGTGTAGCAAGGTTTGAGCTCAGATCAAATGTGAATGGCATGGATTAGGTAACAGGTTGATGTGAGC
>NW_024432976.1:0-1044 GCF_017639785.1 Mesocricetus auratus | reverse complement strand
CTAGCCCAAGTATAAGAATTTGCATGTCAACAAGACAGTGTAATGTACTGGTTCTCAAACTTCATTTATCTGTACATTCTGAGATTTGCTGTGGTAAAACCGCCGCATCAACTATCCCTCTCAATTCCTACCCTTGCACATGTATGTTCTCCTTCAGAGGCAAGTGGCTTTTGTGCATGCTCTTCCAATTCTGGCTAGTCTTTTTTTCCCATTTTCTCATTTCTTTTTTATTTATTTATTATTTTTTTATATTTTATTTTGCAGTTTAAATTTAGATAAGAAAAGAGGTTGCTTCACAAGTCAGTTCCATGTCCCTCTCCCATTCCCTCCCCTCCTCCTGTGCCCTCCCCCCAACCCTCCCCATTATCCCCTCATTCCCCCAGGGAGGGTGAGGCCCTCCATGGGGGTGTCCATAGTCTGTCATTTCATATAGGGCAGGGCCTAGACCTTTCCCCAAGAGTTCAGGGTGAGAGTGCACCTCACATTGTTCTATGGGAGTCCAAAGTCCGTGTGTATACTTGGGATGGGTACTGATCTGCTGCCCAAGGCTCAATAGATTCCCTAGGCCTCCTCACTGACACCCAGATTCAGGGGTTCTTGATCAGTCCCATGCTGGATTCCCAGGCTGATGCCTGGGATTCAAGAGTTAACCTTTGTCTGGTCAGCTGTTTCTGGGGGTTAAACCAGCCCAGTCTTAATCCCTTTGATCATCAGTCCTCCCTCTTTTTTACTGGCTTTCTTGAGTTCAGCTCAGTACTTAATCAAGGGAGTCTGCCTCTTCTTCGATCAGCCACTAAATAAAGTTTTTGTGGCCATAGGATTGTAGGCTGGCACTCCCCAGATCTATGTCTAAAATCCATATATGAGAGAGTACATGCCATGTTTCTCTTTTAGTGACTGGGTTACCTCACTCAGGATGGTTTCTTCTAGTGTCATCCATTTGCCTGCGAATTTCAAGATTCCATTATTTTTTTCTGCTGAATAGTACTCCATTGTGTAGATGTACCACATTTTCTCTATCCACTCTTCGGGTGAGGGACATCA
>NW_024432975.1:0-7236 GCF_017639785.1 Mesocricetus auratus | reverse complement strand
TCAGCCTACTAGACTGTCATTTCATCCAGGGCAGGGCCTAGACCCTCCTCCCAAGTGTTCAGGGTGAGAACTCATGTGTATACTTGGGATGAATACTGATCTACTGCCTGAGGCTCAATAGATTACCTAGGCCTCCTCACTGACACCCCCATTCAGGGGGAGACCACACATGCCAGCCAAGGCTGCTATACCCAGCTAAGCTTTTAATCATTATACACGGAGAAAACAAGATATTCCAAGACAAACCCACATTTAAATATTACATATCCACTAACCCAGCCTTTCAAAGGTTCTGGCAGGAAATCACCAACACAAAGGAGTTAACTACAACCAGAAAAACACAGGCAATCGATAATTCTACCTTACAAACAGCCAAAAGAAAAGAGGTGAAACTCCACATATAATTCCACAAGCATCTACTATTCCTAAAGAAACAATAATGAGCATTTAATGATCATTAATATCCCATAATATTTTTCCCCAGATTTATTTTGGTAAAAAAAAATCAGATATAACCTTTCAAAAATTACATTAATGTTTAACATGCATTAAAATAACTTTCTTTTTTGACAGTTTAAATTTAGATAAGAAACGAGGTTGCTTCACAAATCAGTTCCAGGTCCCACTCCCATTCCCTCCCCTCCTCCCGTGTCATCCCCCCAACACCCCCCGTTATCCCCTCATTCCTCCAGGGAGGGTGAGGCCCTCCATGGTGGTGTCCATAGTCTGTCATTTCATATAGGGCAGGGCCTAGACCCTTCCCCAAGAGTTCAGGGTGAGAGTGCACCTCACATTGTTCTATGGGAGTCCAAAGTCTGTGTCTATACTTGGGATGGGTACTGATCTGCTGCCCAAGGCTCAATAGGTTCCCTAGGCCTCCTCATTGACACCCAAATTTAGGGGGTATTGATCCGTACCATGCTGGATTCCCAGGCTGATTCCTGGGATTCAAGAGTTAACCTTTGTCTGGTCAGCTGTTTCTGGGGGTTAAAACAGCCCAGTCTTAATCCCTTTGATCATCAGTCCTCCCTCTCTGTTACTGGCTTTCTTGAGTTCAGCTCAGTACTTAACCAGCCACTAAATGAAGTTTCTGTTTCCCAGACTCTCTGGCCATAGGATTGTAGGCTGGCACTCCCCAGATCTATGTCTAAAATCCATATATGAGAGAGTACATGCCATGTTTCTCTTTTTGTGACTGGGTTACCTCACTCAGGATGGTTTCTTTTAGTGTCATCCATTTGCCTGCGAATCTCATGATTCCATTATTTTTTTCTGCTGAATAATACTCCATTGTGTAGATGTACCACATTTTCTCTATCCACTCTTCGGGTGAGGGACATCTAGGTTGCTTCCAAGTTCTGGCTATTACAAATAAAGCTGCTATGAACATAGTGGAACAGACATCTTTGTTGTATGAATGGGCATCTTTTGGATATATGCCTAAGAGTGGAGTTGCTGGGTCATGTGGTAGGTTTATTCCCATTTTTTTGAGGAATCTCCATACTGATTTCCAAAGTGGCTGAACCAGTTGGCACTCCCACCAGCAATGGAGGAGTGTTCCCCTTTCACCACATCCTCTCCAGCATAAATTGTCATTGGTGTTTTTGATTTTAGCCATTCTGACAGGAGTGAGATGGTATCTCAGAATTGTTTTGATTTGCATTTCCTGGATAGCTAAGGATGTTGAGCACTTTCTCAAGTGGCTCTCAGCCATTTTAGACTCCTCTATTGAAAACTCTCTATTTAGTTCTGCAGCCCACTTTTTGATTGGGTCCTTTGCTGTTTTGGAGACTTGCTTCTTGAGTTCTTTGTAAATTTTGGAGATCAACCCTCTGTCAGATGTGGGATTAGTGAATATTTTTTCCCATTCTGTGGGCTGCATTTTTGTCTTGCTGACTGTGTCCTTTGCCTTACAGAAGCTTCTCAGTTTTACTAGGTCCCATTTATTAATTGTTGATCTCACTGTCTGTGCTACTGGTGTTATGTTCAGGAAGCTGTCTCCTGTACCAATTCGTTCAAGTGTACCACCCACTTTCTCTTCTAAGAGGTTCAGTGTGGCTGGATTTATGTTGAGGTCTTTGATCCATTTGGACATAAGTTTTGTGCATGGCGATAAACATGGATCGATCCGCATTCTTCTACATGCCAGTCTCCAATTATGCCAGCACCATTTGTTGAAGATGCTTTCTTTATTCCATTGTATATTTTTAGCTTCTTTGTCAAAGATCAGATGTTCGTACGTGTGTGGGTTAATACCCGGATTTTCAATTCGATTCCATTGGTCTCCCTGTCTATTTTTGTGCCAATACCAAGCTGTTTTCAGGACTATAGCTCTATAATAGAGCTTGAGGTCAGGGATAGTGATGCCTCCGGACGTTGCCTTGTTGAACAGGGTTGTTTTGGCTATCCTGGGTCTTTTGTTTTTCCATACAAAATTGATTATTGTTCTTTCAAAGTCTGTGAAGAATTGTGCTGGGATTTTAATGTGGATTGCATTGAATCTGTAGATTGCTTTTGGCAGGATTGCCATTTTTACTACATTGATCCTACCTATCCAAGAGCATGGGAGATCTTTCCATTTTCTGAGGGCTTCTTTAACTTCTTTCTTTAAAGATTCAAAGTTCTTACTATACAGGTCTTTCACTTGTTTGGTTAGCATTACCCCAATGTATTTTATGTTGTTTGTGACAATTGTAAAGAGTGATGTTTCCTGATTTCTCTTTCAGTCCTTTTATCATCTGTATATAGTAGGGCTACTGATCTTCTTGAATTGATCTTGTAGGCTGCCACTTTCCTGAAGGTGTTAATCAGGTGTAAGAGTTCCCTGGTAGAGTTCTTTGGGTCATTGATGTAAACAATCATATCGTCTGCAAACAGTGAAAGTTTGACCTCTTCCTTCCCAATTTGTATCCCCTTGATCCCCCTTTGTTGTCGTATGGCAATAGCTAGAAATTCAAGTACCATGTTGAAAAGGTATGGAGAGAGTGGACAGCCTTGTTTTGTTCCTGATTTTAGAGGAATTGCGTTGAGTTTCTGTCCATTTAGTTTGATGTTGGCTGTTGGTTTACTGTATATAGCTTTTATTATGTTTAAGTATGTCCCTGTTATCCCAGCTCTCTCCAAGACCTTTATCATGAAGGGGTGTTGGATTTTGTCAAAGGCTTTTTCAGCATCTAGTGAGATGATCATGTGATTTTTGTTTTTCACCTTGTTTATATGGTGGATTACGTTGATGGATTTTCATATGTTGAACCATCCCTACATCCCTGGGATGAAACCTACTTGATCGTGGTGAATGATTGTTTTGATGTGTTCTTGGATCCGATTTGCCAGTATTTTATTGAGTATTTTTGCATCAATGTTCATGAGGGATATTGGTCTGAAGTTCTCTTTCTTGGTTGTATCTTTGTGTGGCTTGGGGATCAAGGTTATTGAAGCCTCATAGAAAGAGTTTGGCAAAGACCCTTCTGCTTCTATTGTGTGGAACATTTTGAGAAGAATTGGTATAAGCTGTTCTTTGAATTTCTGGTAGAATTCTGCACTGAGGCCATCTGGACCTGGACTCTTTTTGGTTGGGAGACTTTTGATGACAGCTTCTATTTCCATAGGGGTTATAGGTCTATTTAAATTGCTTATCTGTTCTTGATTTAGTTTTGGCAAATGATAGCTGTCCAGGAAGTCATCCATTTCCTTTAAATTTTCGAATTTTGTGGAGTACAGGTTTTCAAAGTATGACCTAATGATTCTCTGGATTTCCTCAGAGTCTGTTGTTATGTCCCCCTTTTCATTTCTGATTTTGTTAATTTGCGTGTTCACTCTCTGCTGTTTGGTAAGTTTGGACAAAGGTTTGCCTATCTTGTTGATTTTCTCAAAGAACCAACTCTTCGTTGCTTTCATTCTTTGTATTGTTTCCTGGTTTCTACTTTATTGATTTCAGCCCTCAATTTGATTATTTCCTGGCGTCTACTCCTCCTGGGGGAGTTTGCTTCTTTGTGTTCTAGAGCTTTTAGGTGTGATGTTAATTCTCTGGTATACCTGTTCTCCTGTTTCTTCATGTGAGCACTTAGTGCTATGAACTTCCCCCGTAGCACTGCTTTCAAAGTGTCCCATAGGTTTGGGTATGTTGTGCTTACATTTTAATTGAATTCGAGGAAGTCTTTAATTTCTTTTTTTATTTCCTCTCTGACCCAGGGATGGTGCAGTTGAGCATTATTCAATTTCCATGAGTTTGTAGGTTTTTGCAATTTGTGTTGTTGTTGTATTCTAATTTTAAGGCATGGTGGTTTGATAAGATGCATAGAGTTATTCGAATATTTTTGTAGCTGCTGAGGTTTGATATGTTGCCAAGTATGTGGTCGATTTTTGAGAAGGTTCCATGTGGTTGTGAGAAGAAGGTATATTCTTTTTTATGTGGATGAAATGTTCTATAGATATCTGCTAATCGCAGTTGGGTCATTACTTCTATTAGACACTTTGCTTCTTTGTTGAGTTTCTGTCTGGTATTCCTGTCTAGTAGTGAGAGTGGTGTGTTGAAATCTCCCACTATAACTGTGTGGGGCTTTAGATGAGATTTAAGTTCTAATAATGTTTCTTTAACGAACGTGGATGCCTTTGTATTGGGGGCATAGATGTTCAGGATAGACACTTCATCTTGGTGGGTTTCACCTGTGATGAGTATGTAATGACCTCCTTCATCTCTTTTGATTGATTTTATTTTAAAGTCTAGTTTGTTAGATATTAGGATTGCTACCCCTGCTTGTTTCTCGGGTCCATTTGATTGAAAAAAAATTTCCCAACCTTTAACTCTCAGGTAATGTCTGTCTTTGAGGGTGAGGTGTGTTTGTTGTATGCAGCAGAAGGAAGGGTTCTGTCTTCGAATCCATTCTGCTAGTCTGTGTCTTTTTATGGGTGAGTTAAGACCGTTAATGTTGAGGGATATTAATGACCATTGATTGCTCATCCTTCTTCGATTTGCGATGGTTGATGGTGGTGGAATTATGTATGGAATTTCACCCCTTTGTTCTTTTGGCTGTTGGTAGAGAGGAATTCTCTAATGCTTATGTTTTTCTGGTTGTAGTTAGCTTCCTTGGGTTGGAGTTTTCCTTCCAAAATTTTCTGTAAGGCTGGGTTAGTGGACACATATTGCTTGAATCTAGTTTTGTCATGGAATATCTTGTTTTCTCCGTCTACAGTGATTGAGAGCTTTGCCGGGTATAGTAGTCTGGGCTGGCATCCATGGTCTCTTAGTGTAGGTAGCATATCTATCCAGGACCTTCTGGCTTTCAGAGTTTCCATGGAGAAATCAGGTGTAATTCTGATAGGTCTGCCTTTATATGTTACTTGACCTTTTTCCTTAGCTGCTCTTAATATTCGTTCTTTATTCTGTATGTTTGGGGTCTTGATTATTATGTGGTGAGGGGATTTTTTTGTGGTCCACTCTATTTGGTGTTCTGTAGGCTTCTTGTACCTTCATTGGCATGTCTTTCTTAAGGTTGGGAAAGTTTTCTTCTATGATTTTGTTGAATATGCCTTCTGCCCCTTTGAGGTGGATTTCTTCTCCTTCTTCTATACCTATTATTCTTAGGTTTGGTCTTTTCATGGTGTCCCATATTTCCTGGATGTTTTGTGTTAAGGATTTGTTGGATTTAAGGATTCTTTGGTTGATAAATCCATTTCTCCTAGTGTATCTTCAACATTTGAGATTCTCTCTTCCATCTCTTCTATTCTGTTGGTAATGCTTGTATTGGTAGTGCCTGACTGATTGTCCAGCTTTTCTATTTTCTGCCTTTCTTCAGATTGTGTTTTTTTTAATGTCTCTATTTCAGTTTTCAACCCTTGCAGTGTTTGCATTGCTTCTTGCAATTTTCTGTTTATCTGTTCGTCCGTTTGTTGCCTTTTAAGAATTTTTTGGTTTGTTCTTTCTTGCATTTCTTTCATTTTTTGGTTTGCTTTTTGTTCCATGTCTCACATTTTGTGCTTTGTTTCTTCTTCCGTTTCCTGCCTTTTTTGGTTTGTTTCTTCTTCCATTTTTTTCATTTTTTGCTTTGTTTTTTCTTCTATTTCTTGCATTTTTCGCTTCATTTCTTCTTCCATTTCCTGCCTTTTTTGGTTTGTTTTTTCATCCAATTCTTGCATTTTTTGGTTTGTTTATTCTTCCATTTCTTGCATTTTTTGGTTTGTTTTTTCTTCCATTTCTTTGAGGGATTTTCCAACATCTTCTTTTAGGGCCTCTATCATTTTCATGAAAGTGCTTTTAAGGTCGTTCTCTTCTGCTTCGTTCGCATTGGAATGTTGGGGTCTTGCTGGTGTGGAGTCTCTAGAATCTGGCGGTGTCATATTTGTTTTTCTGTTGCTGAGTGTGTTTTTGTATTGTCTCTTTCCCATCTCTTCTTCTAGTGGGTGCAGAAAGAGCCCCTTACTGGTCTGGGGACCAGAGTTCCCTTTTGGTGGGTGCTAGCAAGTCCAATAATCTGGTGGTTCTTCTTTTCCTTGTCCAAATGCTGGTCCGTGGGTGGAGAAGAAGAACAGGAATCTGGGGCGCTTAGCCTCCTACCTGGTCCCCTGGATCCTATGCTGGGTCCTGTTGTACCTGATCCTGAACAGCTACTCCCCTGGCCTCCCTGGCTCCTCTGGTTTCCTGGTCTCGTTGGTGGGAGAGAAGATCTGGAGTCTGGGGTGCTTGGCTCCCGCCGGGTTTGGGAGCTCTGTGCAGTTCCCAGGAGATCTGCAGGCACTGGAACACAGGCCGGGAAGCCGGCCTGTTTACCTGATGCTGCCGGAGGGATAGCTACTTCCCTGGACTCCCAGGCTCCTCTCGTTTCCTGGTCTCGCTGATGGGAGAGAAGATCTGAAGTCTGGGGTGCTTGGCTCCTGCCGGGATTGGGAGCTCTGTGCAGTTCCCAGGAGATCTGCAGGCTCTGGAACACAGGCCAGGAAGCCGGCCTGTTTACCTGATGCTGCCGGAGGGACATCTGCTTCCCTGTACTCCCAGCCTCCTCTCGTTTCCTGGTATTGTTGGTGGGAGAGAAGATCTGGAGTCTGGGTTGCTTGGCTCCCGCCGGGATTGGGAGCTCTGTGCAGTTCCCAGGTGATCTGCAGGCGCTGGAACACAGGCCGGGAAGCTGGCCTGTTTACCTGATGCTGGCGGAGGGACAGCTGCTTCCCAGTACTCCCAGCCTCCTCTCGTTTCCTGGTCTCGCTCAATATCCCACAATACTCATGGTTTTAATTTACCAA
>NW_024432974.1:0-1637 GCF_017639785.1 Mesocricetus auratus | reverse complement strand
CATTGGGAACCAGGCCTGGTAGATTAACACCTAAATGTGGGACAGGGAGGGTTGTAATGCAAGCAGGACAGCATTGTTCAGTTCTCAAGTCTGGTCCCTGGTAATTTTGTATGCAAGGCATAGGGGTTGTGCATTGACATGACAGAGGGTATAAGCATGTTGGGCATGGGAAAGCAGGTCAAGGAGTAACAGGAAAACCTCAGTGCATTCGGCAATATATGCAATGGAATTTCCTATGCAGAGGAGTTCCAGGAGGGAAGTCTGGGCACCCAGGTGTCCCATATAGAAGGAGCAACTCTGGGCAGTTGTAAGTGAGCATAATTTAAAAAAATCAATGCTGAAACATTGGGAGATGGCTTAATAAAGGGAACAGTCTCTAATAGGAGAATAGAGCTGGCAATATAAACAATGTCAGTAAAAAATGCCAGAACAAAGTTTAACAGTCTCCAAGATTGTGCTGGGTTTGTGAGGGCATATGGACTCCTAGAAAGCAGAGTTGGCATTTTCATATGCTAAATATTTAAGAAAATGTCTGTTTCATCCCTTCCAAAGAGTCACTCAATTGCCTTGTTTAGAAGGTTAATAAAATCGCCATATGCTTCTCCTGGGCCTTGTCTAATATTTGCTACGTTGGTAGTGGCTGAGCCTTTAGAAGTGAGACACTTCCAGGATCCAAGACCAGCTTGCTGGACTTGAGTAAACAGACCAGGCAGGGGCCTTGAATTTAACACAGCAATTTTATCTGGACTTTCCCAACTTCGATAATGGGGAAAGGGGTTATTATCTGACCTGGCTCACACCATCTGCAAATATAACTCAATCTTCAAAGATTGTGCTTTGATTTCCCTGCACGTCTTTATCCCGGTGAATCCTTGCTCAAACAAAAGCATAGTGATGTGTTCTTATTTTAGTTCTCTTCTTAAGTGACCTTGAAAAGCTAAAAATGATCTCACAGGAAAGTTTCCTTTCTTGGTGTCCTAGTAAAGAAGGCAAGAAGTTACTGGCATGTCAACTGCAGAGCTTTAGTTGGCTACAAATGAATGCAGTCCTCTGGGGACAAGGTTGTATCTGGGCAGATTCTGGCAGTACTGCAGCATTGCAAATAAATGAGTGATGCACTGCAGATAAATGCAAATCAGCCCTTCTTCTGGGCATCAAGCCCATGCAGGGAGGAAACCTTGCCTTTTACTGGAAGCAATCTCCAGTCCTTTCTCTAAAAAATAATCACATGAAGAGATGAAGAGCCTGTCTCCACAAAGGGACCTTGTCCTTCAGAAGCTTTGTGACTTTCCAAACCAGTGGTCAACTCCAGCTTTCTGAAGATGCAATCAGCATTACAGATTTAGATGAACCAGGACATTGTCGCCTCACTGATTTATTTCAAACCATGTTTATGAGACATCCTAAGAAAATTAGACTGGGAATATTTATGACTATTTTTTACCAAATGTAATTAGATCATAGGTATATTTTTCACTGGGCTGAGGTAGCATTCTAATGGCATGATCTGCCTGCAGTTGAAGTTTGCTTTTGATAATTTGTGCAAAATTCTGAACTCACCCATCTGGGGACAAGAAACCTAATTACTATCAACACAGATCATCCCACTGACAGCTCTAGTTACCAGAAACTCATTC
>NW_024432973.1:0-564 GCF_017639785.1 Mesocricetus auratus | reverse complement strand
AAAAAAACTGCAGCGTGTGTATAATGCAGATTGGTGCCACTCATTTATTCTGCGCTGCTGAGCAGGATGTAGAAACAAACTGTTCAATGAACTCAGCAATGTTACACGGTGCTTTAGAACAGGAAGCAAAGAAGAATGCCTTCATAAGAGACATGGGAGGTGAGGTATGGAGAGCAGGCTCTTATCGTGTACACTGGACTCTGGCCAAGGCATCAGCAAATACCTTTGTACAAACAGCGTGGGATTTTTTAACGGCAATAAAATTCAGACTTTCAAAAAAAAAAAAAAAAAAAAAAAAGAATGAAGCTCCAAATGACGCTGTAACGATAAATGGCACACTTACTGAAAGTAAAACTAAGTAGTTATTGTAGAAATTACTCACAAGATACCAAACAAGTAACCCAGATGAGCCCAGTAGTTTTCTGCTGCCAAACCGGAAGCCAAAATCCGGGAAAAGAAACCAAGACTTCCTATGTGTTGTCTTTTACGCCTTCCCCCGTAACGCCCCCTAGCCATGCCTAAAAGTAGGCCTGGATAGTGACGTAGATCGCCGCCTGTGTACAT
>NW_024432972.1:0-83452 GCF_017639785.1 Mesocricetus auratus | reverse complement strand
TGAAGAAGATAGTTATAATTATAGTTTTCCTTAGTTATGATAAAAGATACATATAGAACTTTTGACTCACAAGGATGGGATGGATGATATTTTCTTTAAATCTTGCTAAAATATTGTAACTATGTTCTTATTTGATAACTGTTCTGTTATATACAATTCGACTGTGTTAAAGTTAAGACCTTTCTTTTTGTTTAAACAGAAAAGAGGAGATGTTGGGGAAGTCCTGTTATTTGCCTGTGCACTTGTCAATAAAGTACTGTCTGGCCAATAGAAAACCTAGATAGGAGGGGCTAGGAATCCAGGAGGATTCTGGGTAGGAGAAACACAAGAGAGTCGAGATGTAACGCCATGAGGTAGGACGCCGGAACTATTCTCCGGTAAGAGACATACTTAGATTAACAATTATGGGGTAATTACTTAAAGCAGAGCTAGCCAGTAAGAGATAAGCAAGGCCAACAGCTTCATAATGAATATAGCCTCCTGTGTGTTTATTTGGGACTGATGCGGCTCTAGAACCAGGCTGGCGGGAAGGCATTCTCTCAAGGAAAAAGCTTCCCTTAACAGATCGTGGTGAATGATTGTTTTGATGTGTTCTTGGATCCGATTTGCCAGTATTTTATTGAGTATTTTTGCATCAATGTTCATGAGGGATATTGGTCTGAAGTTCTCTTTCTTAGTTGTATCTTTGTGTGGCTTGGGGATCAAGGTTATTGAAGCCTCATAGAAAGAGTTTGGCAAAGACCCTTCTGATTCTATTGTGTGGAACACTTTGAGAAGAATTGGTATAAGCTGTTCTTTGAATTTCTGGTAGAATTCTGCAGTGAGGCCATCTGGCCCTGGGCTTTTTTTGGTTGGGAGACTTTTGATAACAGCTTCTATTTCCATAGGGGTTATAGGTCTATTTAAATTGCTTATCTGTTCTTGATTTAATTTTGGCAATTGATAGCTGTCCAGGAAGTCATCCATTTCCTTTAAAATTTCGAATTTTGTGGAGTACAGGTTTTCAAAGTATGACCTAATGATTCTCTGGATATCCTCAGAGTCTGTTGTTATGTCCCCCTTTTCATTTCTAATTTTGTTAATTTGCGTGTTCACTCTCTGCTGTTTGGTAAGTTTGGACAAAGGTTTGTCTATCTTGTTGATTTTCTCAAAGAACCAACTCTTCGTTGCATTGATTCTTTGTATTGTTTTCCTGGTTTCTACTTTATTGATTTCAGCCCTCAATTTGATTATTTCCTGGTGTCTACTCCTCCTGGGGGAGTGTGCTTCTTTGTGTTCTAGAGCTTTCAGCTGTGATGTTAATTCTCTGGTATAACTGTTCTCCTGTTTCTTCATGTGAGCACTTAGCGCTATGAACTTCCCCCGTAGCACTGCTTTCAAAGTATCCCATAGGTTTGGGTATGTTGTGTCTTCATTCTCATTGAATTCGAGGAAGTCTTTAATTTCTTTTTTTATTTCCTCTTTGACCCAGGGATGGTGCAGTTGAGCATTATTCAATTTCCATGAGTTTGTAGGTTTTCTGCAATTTGTGTTGTTGTTGAATTCTAAATTTAAAGCATGGTGGTCTGATAAGATGCATGGAGTTATTCCAATTTTTTTGTAGCTGCTGAGGTTTGATATGTTGCCAAGTATGTGGTCGATTTTTGAGAAGGTTCCATGTGGTGGTGAGAAGAAGGTATATTCTTTTTTCTGTTACTTTATATTCTCAGAGCCACAGATGGATGGTGTAACTAATGTTTTTAGCCAAGAAATCACATACCTGTAGTGAAATTGTGTTTGTAATCTAGGAAATATATCTTGGCTACATTAATATACTTGTTATAAGATTTTCTATTTTAGAAAACAAAAAGGAAATGTAGTGCTAATTTGTTTGTAAACTAACAAATAAAGCTTACCAGAAGATCAGAGTGCAGAGCTAAGCCACTAATTAGCCACATACCTAAGCCACTAGTTAGCTAAAGAGGCCAGGTAATGCCTGCCACACCTTTAATACAGACACTAAGCAGGCAGAGATTGTTGGATATCTGTGAGTTCAAGGCCACCCTGTCTTACACAAGAGGGAATAACTCTAAAAGAGAAACAGAGCTCACAAGCTTGCTCCCAGCACTGAAGATGACAAGCCATTTATCCCTGAACTAGGAAAGTGGAAACAGGAGGGATATAGATGGTTAGAGACAAGAATAGAAGTCAGGAGTAGACAAGAGCAGTGCAGTCTCAGGTTTGGTGGGGAGCATTGAAGTCTGAGGATTTCTGAAGACAGGATTGCCTATAGTGATCTGAGGTAGAGGTAAGAGCTATGGGTGCTTTGCATTGATTATCTTCACACAAGATTTACTTGTTAGATTATAAACAAAATATCACTTCATGTAACTTATTTATTCTCTGCATCTAGTAGAGCCAAGAATCTATGCAATCACCTGGAGGTTGGTGGGATAGTGTTTTGAGGAGGTGTGAGGGAGCCACAGTCTGAGTGAGCTCCAGAAGATAAAGTTTCTTCTGAGTTAGTAAAAATGCCACCATCTAGGGGAAAGAGCAGTGCAGGATGAACTTTTTTTTGTATTTTTGTTGTTGTTGTTGTTTTGTTTTTTTGTTTGTTTGCTTGCTTATTAGAATTGGAAGCAGAACTATTTTATTAATGTTTTTATTTTTAAATGTAAATTAGAAACAAGGTTGCTTCACATGTCAATCCCAGGTCCCTCTCCTTCTAATACTTCCACACCCTCCCACCAACCCACCAATTCTCCACTCCCCCAATCACTACTCCTGTTTCCCAGGGAGGGTGAGACACTCCATGGGGATTGTAATAGTCTTTCTTTTCTTCCAGTGCAGTGCCTAGGCCCGCCCCCAATAATCTAGGCCCAAATTCCATATGTGTTCCAGGGATGAGTATTGATCTACTACCCAAGGTCCCATACATTGCCTAGGTCTCCTCACTGACCCCCACATTCAGGGGGTCTGGATCAGTCCCATGCTGAAATCCCAACCCTTACTCTTGGGTTCAATAGCTTGCCCCTGTTCTGGTCAGCTGTTTCTGTGGGTTAAACAAGCCCATTCTTGACCCCTATACTCATCACTCTTACCTCTCTATCACTGGGTTCCTTGGAAACACTGAACTTAACACTAGCAACACTGGACTCTTACAAAAGGGATGGTCACTGACTTCTTTTTTGTTGTATAAATTAGAAACAAACTTGCTTCACATGCCAATCCTGTCTCCCTCTTTTACCCTCCTCTCCTATCCACAATAATCCCCAAAACTCACACAAAATCCCCACTCCTTGCCACAGGGAGCGGGAGGCCCTGCATGGGCATCTCCAAAGCCTGTCTTATCCTCCAGGACAAGGCCTAGGCCCTTCCCCAATTGTCCAGGCTGAGAGTGCATGCCTTCATATGGAATGGTCTGCCAAAGTATATTTGTATGCCAGGAATAAATACTGATCTACTACACAAGACTCCATAAATTGCCGAGGCCTCCTCACTACACCAAAATTTAGGGCATATGTATAAATCCAATGATGGCCTCTCTGACATGAGCCTGGAGTCCATGAGCTAACCCTTGTTCAGGTAATTGTTTCTGTAGTTTTCACCAGGCCATTCATGACCCTTTTTCTTTTCACTCCTCCCTCTCTGCAACTAGATTCCTGGAGTTTGTTCAATGTTTAGCTATGGGTATCTTCTTCAACTTCCATCGGCCACTAGATAAAGATTCTAAGATGGCAGACATGGTAGTTGTCAAAATTATTATAGGGGAAGGGCCTCTCCACAATTCCTCAGATTGCCGGGTGGTGTCATCCTTTGAAATGTCAGGAAGTCTCACTAGTGCCACATCTCTCCTCAAAACTATAATGACTCCCAATATTATGGTATCTCTAATCCTGCTCAATATTCTTTCTCTGACTCAACCTTCCTGTTCCTACATATCTCTTGGGATGACTGACTTCTTGAAACACCTTTTTCTTCTCGAAATCTAAGTTCATTTAGAATCTCTTCAAAAGTATCTAGTGCTAATTTTGGTTTTGGATTCTTCTGGTAGCTATTAGACACTGCCTTTTAAATTTTATGTGTTATTGTTTGGTGCAACCTGAAGCCAGGGAAGATAGTAGTGCAGTTTTAGTTAGCCTGCCTGATTTTACCTGAAGGGCTCAGGCTCACTTTGGACGTCAGATACAGGGATGCAGCATCCTGCTAAATCCAGTTCTGCTCTAGGTTGGCAGGAAACATGTTGGGAGGAGTGAGGAACCTGTCTAGGGCATCCTGACAACTAGCTGTGTGGAAGGCATCCTAAGATATTGGGAGGGACTAGTGAATACTGTTAAGGCCACTCATCTGTAAACAGTAGGTAGCAGGGCTTTGGACTCTGGATAGGTGTACAGGAAGACTGTAGAGTAGAAGCTGGAGGAGTCTCGGTGATTGCCTTCTAATATGCCAAGTGATTGGGGACTGTGAAATTGCAGTATGTAGCCAAAGAGTTAAGTGTCAAGGTCCCAGATAGCAAATACAGGCCTGCCATTTGGAGAGTTGCTGGGTGCTGAAGAAAAGGCAAGATGCTGGCTGGGACTTGAAAACTAACCACAGTCACAGATTTCTCTTCTGGAGTAATGAGAAAGTCATTATTTAACAAGACAGTAGCAGGAAATTCTCCTCTGGGACAAAAGAGTGAAGGGACCCAGGGTGCAATTGATTTCTCTGGATGAAATTTCTCAGAATTTCTTCTATGGGTGAGTAACCCTTATCACAATTTGAGAATATATATACTGGAATAACCATTTTACTGATTTTCATTGTCAAATATTCTTTTAGTATAATCTAGTAGAATTTTTGAATTTATGTGTTGATGCTCCCAAACAGTTCTCTTTGCTTTGTTAGAAAGATTAAAGCTCTTGAAGATAACATTCATCCAAACTCACTTCCATGTTGAACCACATAAAACTATGGACTTGGCATTCCAAATCTGTAAATATAATTGAAACCAAAATAGAGTTCTAGTGAGTTACACAGGTACAGTTATACACAGTGAAATTTAAAATTGAAATTCCTGAGTGCTTGCATGGAGATTCTAGCAGGGCAGTGCAACCTACTCATATCCCCTTGACCGAAGAATGGTCCTCCTCCATTTGGGGAAGTTATTCCTCTTTACCCAAGCACACAGGTTCATGAGGGATGCACATGGAGTGGTGAGGGAGGAAGGGGACACTTGCCTGTGCAGCCAGATCAGCCGAATCAACCCTGACGATCAATAGGGTGACTAATATCACAGCCAGATTATCCTCACATTATAAAATGAAATATTCTTTTTTATTACATTTTCAATTTTTTATTAATTTTTTTTCATACAATATATCCTTTTGTAATTCTGTCCCAACTCTTCCCAGATTCTCCCCATCTCCTTACTACCTTATTGCATGTTCTCCACTATCTCATAAAGCAATGAACTTATATACATAAAAGTACATAAAGAAAAACAAAAAATAAGAAACAAAATATATAAGCAAAAAGCCAATAAGATAAAAAGTGCTCAAATAAAGATATATGAGACTAAATGTCTATAAATAGCATTGAGTTCATTTGTAATGGACACCTAATACTGGGCATGGGACCTACACTGAGTGTGACTAACACACCCAAAGGAGACTCTATTGCAGAAGACTATATTTTTCCTTTGCAAGCAAGTACCAATTACAGATTGCTCCTTGGTTAGGGGTGGAGGACCATGCTATTTTCTGCTTCAGCAGTGGGACCCCATATGACTTTAACCTATGAAGTCCTACGTGTGTGTGTTTCCATATCTCTGTGGATTTATATGTGTATCAGTGAAATTCAGTGTGGCAGCTTCTCAGGAAGCAAAAAATAGATGTCCCATGAGATCCAATTCTACCACTCTTGGTCATATGCCCAAAGGACTCTACATATTACTATAGAGATACATGTTCTTTCATGTTCATTTGAGACCTTGGCACACTGTAATTTAATTTAATTCAACATTCCGAAAAAACATTTTTGAGCGTTTGGCAGCAAACACTTATAATTACCCCACTGGTCAGGCAAAGACTGGTGGATTGAAGTGTTTTCAGGGAGCCTGGTCTCAACAGAGGGTTCAACTTCAGCCAAGTCTACATGCTGAGACGCTGTCTGGGATAAAATAGAAAAGATGAAAAGAAATGTGTGTTTTTGTGCTGAGTTCTTAATTTCTGTTCAGATTAAGTCGTTTACGACCACTGCCCAGCTAAAACAAGCATTTGATATGAGGAAATGTTCAAGGACACCATGTACTACAAGAGATTGAATTATTCTCAGAGAATAATTCAATTAATCCCCCATATCTGCTCATCTGTGGAGCCAGACAAAAAGTCCTAGAAAGTGGAGACAGAGGAGACAGTAGTGATTGTTCCGGTGGGACACAATTCAGTTTTCCCGAATTCTGTTCTACTGGGAATAATTATATAGACTTCCAATGAGAAAGATTTCAGAATTATCCTGCTATAGAAATGAGAAGACTTTCTACATAAGAATTGGTATTAGTTGGAAAATCAATCTTATATGAATATTCATGTGAGTCATGGATAGTACATTTAGGATATTCTTCAAGATATATACTTGCCTAATGCTCAGAAATAGAATAGGCTTTCATTTATAGAAATGATTTTCCTGTGGTTGAGTCCTCCTGAAGTCCAATTATAAGCTGTTGGTTACCAACAATGTATGTGTGCTGCTCTGGAAGACTTCAGGTTATCATGCAGTGCAGACCATTGTTATGCGGCTCTGGAACCAGGCTGGTGGGAAGGCTTCCCTTTACAGCTTTAAACGTTTACAGATTGCCTTGTGATACCAAGGAAGCTAGTCCACATGGTGGAGGCTTTACATTCTTGTCCACATCAAGACTCCTGGCTCTGAGACAGCGTTTTTCCGTATTGATTCAGAGGCTCTTGGACCAGCCTGGCCTTGACCACACAGAGATGCGCCTGCCTCTAGATCCCGAGTGCTGGGATTAAAGGCATGTGCCACCACCGCCCAGATAAACCAAGCATTTGAAATGAGGAAATGTTCAAGGTCACCAAGCACTACAAGAGATTGAATTATTCTCAGAGAAACTGAGCACACACCTTTAATCCCAGCACTGAGGAGGTGGAGACAGAAGGGGTGTGGCTTGGCAGAGGGAGGTATATAATGCAGGAAGAGAGGCAGCTCACCCCATTCAGGCTGAGGATTCTAGACACCGGTTCTCCTCCTTTGTGCCTAAGGATTCACGAGAGGTAAGAAGTCACACTTGGGATTGGGTCTTTGATTCTCTGCCCTTTCAGAATTAACTCTGATTTCTGACTCTGGGTTTACTAAGACTAATTAGTATTCTGGCTACAAAACCTGTTGTTTTAATTTGTGTTTTTGCTAAACCCCAGGAATGTAACTGTGGACATTTTACATGATGAGGGTCAATGTCTGCAGCTTACTTACAGTGCTTTGTACTCAGAAATGACGTTCTAGGATTGCAGCAGTCTAGCATCTGTGGGTGAGAACAGCTTGTTTGAAATCACATCCAAAATTAGCATTTTTGAGTTCCATGCGCATAGTTGTAAACACTAACATTTAACATTGAAATTTTTACCCAGCATTACTTTTTCAACTGAGAAATATGCACTGTCAAGTTAATATAGCGTTCTAAATAGGAATTTGACAGATTGGTGGGAAACAAGTTTTATCCCACCATTGGTGAGGCAAAGACAGCTGGAAGTCAGTGAGATACAGGCTATCCCTTCACTGTATTGATTTCTACTTCAGCCTGGGCTTCATGGTGAGAATATTTCTCTGAAAAGAAAAAGAAAAACAGAAATTTGTGTTTTTGTGCCGGGTCCTTACAGTTACACTCTTGAGCCTGTTTCATGGTACCAGGCCACCGTATTTTCCCAGTTAGAAAAGGAGTTTTAAACAAGCTGGTGTCGACACAGGTCTGTAATCCAATTTTTCCGTATTGTCGTGGTATCTGATTCCAGGTTTTTAAGCACGAATTAGAATTCTGGAGAACACGAGGTCTGATTCCGAGACCACCATGGCCAACAAAATGGATATGTCTTTGGATGACATCATTAAGCTGAACCGGAGCAAGCAAGGCAGTCGCGGCAAAGGCCAGGGCTGGAGCAGTG
This sequence comes from Mesocricetus auratus, assembly GCF_017639785.1. NCBI lineage: Eukaryota > Metazoa > Chordata > Mammalia > Rodentia > Cricetidae > Mesocricetus > Mesocricetus auratus. The sequence continues at coordinate 75,317 of NW_024432972.1, read as the reverse complement.
CCGGCTGCCAGGGCCGCCACGGTGGTGCCAGGCGGGCCCCTGTGTGGGCGAATCGACGCAGCTGGTCTCTGAAGAACCGGCCTACCATGAGTGGTGGCTCTGCAGGAGGAGGCAGGAACCGGCCGGCTCCGTACAGCAGGCCTATACAACTTCCCAACAAGGGGCAGCATGACCGATTCGACAGCCGCTTCTGTGGTGGAGCCAGCTTGGAGATGGGCGGAAAGCTGTTGGTGTCAAACCTTGACTGCGGGGTGTCAGACGCGGATATTCTGGAACTCTTCTCAGTGTTTGGAACACTGAAGACAGCAGCTGTGCACTACGATCGCTCCGGACGAAGTTTAGGGACAGCCCAAGTGCACTTTCGACAGAAGGCAGATGCTCTGAAGGCTATGAAACAGTACAATGGTGTCCCTTTAGATGGCCGCCCCATGAACATTCAGCTTGTGACATCACAGACTGACTCACAAAGAAAACCCGCACAGAGAATGATCAGAGGTTCCATGAGTAGAAACCATGGCTCATGGTGTTTTGGTGGCGGTCTCATCCGGAGAGGGACCCGTGGAGGCAGCCCTGGAAGAGGTAGAGGAGGTTCGAGCAGGAACTCCAAGGAGCCCTTTTCTGCCGAGCAGTTGGATGCACAGCTGGATGAGTACAATGCACAGATGGACACCAGTTAAACAGCCGGGCAAATCCACAGAAGTAACAGGACCCAGAAGCTTCGTCCGTAATCCCTCGAGGGAGGGTTGGCAACTGGACTGTGCACACAATGGGGGATTTCTTTTTCGTTTGTCTCTCTCTCTCTCTCTCTCTCTCTCTCTCTCTCTCTCTCTCTCTCTCTCTCTCTTTTCCCTGTTTTAAAATGGGATCTAAAAACTCATGTAAAGGCTTTCTTCCCCTCTTTTTTTAATTCTGAAACCGACCTGTTTTGTACCGAGTCACTTTGGCGATCAGTTTTACTGGTGACTGTTGTGGAGAAGGTGGCACGTTCACCTTTGCCATAATAAACTAGAATTGTGTGTAGGAAAGAAAATAAAAAGAGAATTCTGGCTTCAAAACCTATTGTGTTTTTGTTTGTTGTGAGCTGACACCTAGTGGTGAGACTCTGTAATTCCCACAAGAGGAGGGTCAATGGCTGCAGCCTGCTCAGGGGGGGATTTTTACAGAGAATGGATGTGGCCGAGTTGTAGCAGTCTGCTTTGTGTGGGTGAGAAGTGTTTCCTTGCTGCCTCCCTTGCTCCTCCTGAGGGTTTCTTGGGAAATTACTTGTTAAGTGTATTTCTTTCAGGCAGATTTTCATTAAATTTGGTCTACAACAAATTAAGTAATTCATTTTATGTGCTTTTGTGATCCCAAACATTCAGTTCCATTTCTGCTCCTGAGGTTTGACTGGGAAGTGATTGGAAGTGGCATTCAAGTTACACTCACTGAAGAGCTGGTTTCTAGTGATTTTCCATGCTATGCCTGTTTATGTCAAATGGGGAATCACTTGTAGAGTCCTATAACTTTAACTACTCGTGTAGACTTCTGTGTTAACAATCCAGGCATTTTCCTTGTGAATGATCTCTTTCTCATGTTGGGGGCAATCAATCCCCCAGTTCTGCGCACCTGCGGAGCCAGACAAAAAGTCCTAGAAAGTGGAGAAGGAGGAGACGGTAGAGAATGATCCTGTGGGACACAATTCAGTTTTCCCGCATTCTGTTCTACTAGGAATAATTCTATAGACTTCCAACGAGAAAGATCTCAGAATTATCCTGCTATAGCTATGAGAAGACTTTCTATATATAAAAATTGCTACTAGTGGGAAAATCAATCTTATATGGATATTCATGTGAGTCATGCATTGTACATTTAGGTTCTCCTTCAAGATATATCCTTGCCTAATGCTCAGAAACAGGCTAGGCTTTCAGATGCAGACATGACTTTCCTGTGGTTGATTCCTCCTGAAGTCCAATTATAAGCTGTTGGTTACCACCAATGTCTGTGTGCTGCTCTTGCAGCCTTCAGGCTATCACGCAGTGCAGACCATTGTTATGGTTCATAATTTTCATACCTGGGAAGGGCACTTGGCTTTATGTTGGGCGAAGTCTTGTGTATTTGTCGATAAGAACTGTTGGCCAATAGCAAAGCAAGATAGGTGGGACTAGGAATCAAGGAGGACTCTGTGAAGGAGAAACACAGATTTCAAGATATTAGGCCATGGTTTAGGACGCCCGTAAAGTTCTCCTGTAAGAGAAATAATTCGATTATCAATTATGGGATAAAAACTTTTGTCAGGGCTAGCCAGTAGGAAACATACAAGGGCAACAGCCTCATAATTAATGTAGCCTCCTGTGTATTTATTTGGCCCTGATGCCGCTCTGAAACCAGGCTGGCGGGAAGGCTTCCCTTTACAGCTTTAAAAGTTTACAGATTGCCTTATGATACCAAGGAAGCTGGTCACAATCGTGGAGGCTTTAAATTCTTGTGCACATCAAGACTCCTGGCTCTGAGACAGGGTTTTCCTGTATGGATTTGGAGGCTCTCGGACCAGCCTGGCCTCGACCTCACAGAGATCCTCCTGCCTCTCGCTCCCGAGTGCTGGGATTAAAGGCGTGTGCCACCACCGCCCAGATAAACCAAGCATTTGAAATGAGGAAATGTTCAAGGTCACCAAGCACTACAAGAGATTGAATTATTCTCAGAGAAACTGAGCACACACCTTTAATCCCAGCACTGAGGAGGTGGAGACAGAAGGGGTGTGGCTTGGCAGAGGGAGGTATATAATGCAGGAAGAGAGCCAGCTCACCCCATTCAGTCTGAGGATTCTAGACACCGGTTCTCCTCCTTTGTGCCTAAGGATTCACGAGAGGTAAGAAGTCACACTTGGGATTGGGTCTTTGATTCTCTGCCCTTTCAGAATTAACTCTGATTTCTGACTCTGGGTTTACTAAGACTAATTAGTATTCTGGCTACAAAACCTGTTGTTTTAATTTGTGTTTTTGCTAAACCCCAGGAATGTAACTGTGGACATTTTACATGATGAGGGTCAATGTCTGCAGCTTACTTACAGTGCTTTGTACTCAGAAATGATGTTCTAGGATTGCAGCAGTCTAGCATCTGTGGGTGAGAACAGCTTGTTTGAAATCACATCCAAAATTAGCATTTTTGAGTTCCATGCGCATAGTTGTAAACACTAACATTTAACATTGAAATTTTTACCCAGCATTACTTTTTCAACTGAGAAATATGCACTGTCAAGTTAATATAGCGTTCTAAATAGGAATTTGACAGATTGGTGGGAAACAAGTTTTATCCCACCATTGGTGAGGCAAAGACAGCTGGAAGTCAGTGAGATACAGGCTATCCCTTCACTGTATTGATTTCTACTTCAGCCTGGGCTTCATGGTGAGAATATTTCTCTGAAAAGAAAAAGAAAAACAGAAATTTGTGTTTTTGTGCCGGGTCCTTACAGTTACACTCTTGAGCCTGTTTCATGGTACCAGGCCACCGTATTTTCCCAGTTAGAAAAGGAGTTTTAAACAAGCTGGTGTCGACACAGGTCTGTAATCCAATTTTTCCGTGTTGTCGTGGTATCTGATTCCAGGTTTTTAAGCACGAATTAGAATTCTGGAGAACACGAGGTCTGATTCCGAGACCACCATGGCCAACAAAATGGATATGTCTTTGGATGACATCATTAAGCTGAACCGGAGCAAGCAAGGCAGTCGCGGCAAAGGCCAGGGCTGGAGCAGTGCCGGCTGCCAGGGCCGCCACGGTGGTGCCAGGCGGGCCCCTGTGTGGGCGAATCGACGCAGCTGGTCTCTGAAGAACCGGCCTACCATGAGTGGTGGCTCTGCAGGAGGAGGCAGGAACCGGCCGGCTCCGTACAGCAGGCCTATACAACTTCCCAACAAGGGGCAGCATGACCGATTCGACAGCCGCTTCTGTGGTGGAGCCAGCTTGGAGATGGGCGGAAAGCTGTTGGTGTCAAACCTTGACTGCGGGGTGTCAGACGCGGATATTCTGGAACTCTTCTCAGTGTTTGGAACACTGAAGACAGCAGCTGTGCACTACGATCGCTCCGGACGAAGTTTAGGGACAGCCCAAGTGCACTTTCGACAGAAGGCAGATGCTCTGAAGGCTATGAAACAGTACAATGGTGTCCCTTTAGATGGCCGCCCCATGAACATTCAGCTTGTGACATCACAGACTGACTCACAAAGAAAACCCGCACAGAGAATGATCAGAGGTTCCATGAGTAGAAACCATGGCTCATGGTGTTTTGGTGGCGGTCTCATCCGGAGAGGGACCCGTGGAGGCAGCCCTGGAAGAGGTAGAGGAGGTTCGAGCAGGAACTCCAAGGAGCCTCTTTCTGCCGAGCAGTTGGATGCACAGCTGGATGAGTACAATGCACAGATGGACACCAGTTAAACAGCCGGGCAAATCCACAGAAGTGACAGGACCCAGAAGCTTCGTCCGTAATCCCTCGAGGGAGGGTTGGCAACTGGACTGTGCACACAATGGGGGATTTCTTTTTCGTTTGTCTCTCTCTCTCTCTCTCTCTCTCTCTCTCTCTCTCTCTCTCTCTCTCTTTTCCCTGTTTTAAAATGGGATCTAAAAACTCATGTAAAGGCTTTCTTCCCCTCTTTTTTTAATTCTGAAACCGACCTGTTTTGTACCGAGTCACTTTGGCGATCAGTTTTACTGGTGACTGTTGTGGAGAAGGTGGCATGTTCACCTTTGCCATAATAAACTAGAATTGTGTGTAGGAAAGAAAATAAAAAGAGAATTCTGGCTTCAAAACCTATTGTGTTTTTGTTTGTTGTGAGCTGACACCTAGTGGTGAGACTGTGTAATTCCCACAAGAGGAGGGTCAATGGCTGCAGCCTGCTCAGGGGGGGATTTTTACAGAGAATGGATGTGGCCGAGTTGCAGCAGTCTGCTTTGTGTGGGTGAGAAGTGTTTCCTTGCTGCCTCCCTTGCTCCTCCTGAGGGTTTCTTGGGAAATTACTTGTTAAGTGTATTTCTTTCAGGCAGATTTTCATTAAATTTGGTCTACAACAAATTAAGTAATTCATTTTATGTGCTTTTGTGATCCCAAACATTCAGTTCCATTTCTGCTCCTGAGGTTTGACTGGGAAGTGATTGGAAGTGGCATTCAAGTTACACTCACTGAAGAGCTGGTTTCTAGTGATTTTCCATGCTATGCCTGTTTATGTCAAATGGGGAATCACTTGTAGAGTCCTATAACTTTAACTACTCGTGTAGACTTCTGTGTTAACAATCCAGGCACTTTCCTTGTGAATGATCTCTTTCTCATGTTGGGGGCAATCAATCCCCCAGTTCTGCGCACCTGCGGAGCCAGACAAAAAGTCCTAGAAAGTGGAGAGGGAGGAGACGGTAGAGAATGATCCTGTGGGACACAATTCAGTTTTCCCGCATTCTGTTCTACTAGGAATAATTCTATAGACTTCCAACGAGAAAGATCTCAGAATTATCCTGCTATAGCTATGAGAAGACTTTCTATATATAAAAATTGCTACTAGTGGGAAAATCAATCTTATATGGATATTCATGTGAGTCATGCATTGTACATTTAGGTTCTCCTTCAAGATATATCCTTGCCTAATGCTCAGAAACAGGCTAGGCTTTCAGATGCAGACATGACTTTCCTGTGGTTGATTCCTCCTGAAGTCCAATTATAAGCTGTTGGTTACCACCAATGTCTGTGTGCTGCTCTTGCAGCCTTCAGGCTATCACGCAGTGCAGACCATTGTTATGGTTCATAATTTTCATACCTGGGAAGGGCACTTGGCTTTATGTTGGGCGAAGTCTTGTGTATTTGTCGATAAGAACTGTTGGCCAATAGCAAAGCAAGATAGGTGGGACTAGGAATCAAGGAGGACTCTGTGAAGGAGAAACACAGATTTCAAGATATTAGGCCATGGTTTAGGACGCCCGTAAAGTTCTCCTGTAAGAGAAATAATTCGATTATCAATTATGGGATAAATACTTTTGTCAGGGCTAGCCAGTAGGAAACATACAAGGGCAACAGCCTCATAATTAATGTAGCCTCCTGTGTATTTATTTGGCCCTGATGCCGCTCTGAAACCAGGCTGGCGGGAAGGCTTCCCTTTACAGCTTTAAAAGTTTACAGATTGCCTTATGATACCAAGGAAGCTGGTCACAATGGTGGAGGCTTTAAATTCTTGTGCACATCAAGACTCCTGGCTCTGAGACAGGGTTTTCCTGTATGGATTTGGAGGCTCTCGGACCAGCCTGGCCTCGACCTCACAGAGATCCTCCTGCCTCTCGCTCCCGAGTGCTGGGATTAAAGGCGTGTGCCACCACCGCCCAGATAAACCAAGCATTTGAAATGAGGAAATGTTCAAGGTCACCAAGCACTACAAGAGATTGAATTATTCTCAGAGAAACTGAGCACACACCTTTAATCCCAGCACTGAGGAGGTGGAGACAGAAGGGGTGTGGCTTGGCAGAGGGAGGTATATAATGCAGGAAGAGAGCCAGCTCACCCCATTCAGTCTGAGGATTCTAGACACCGGTTCTCCTCCTTTGTGCCTAAGGATTCACGAGAGGTAAGAAGTCACACTTGGGATTGGGTCTTTGATTCTCTGCCCTTTCAGAATTAACTCTGATTTCTGACTCTGGGTTTACTAAGACTAATTAGTATTCTGGCTACAAAACCTGTTGTTTTAATTTGTGTTTTTGCTAAACCCCAGGAATGTAACTGTGGACATTTTACATGATGAGGGTCAATGTCTGCAGCTTACTTACAGTGCTTTGTACTCAGAAATGATGTTCTAGGATTGCAGCAGTCTAGCATCTGTGGGTGAGAACAGCTTGTTTGAAATCACATCCAAAATTAGCATTTTTGAGTTCCATGCGCATAGTTGTAAACACTAACATTTAACATTGAAATTTTTACCCAGCATTACTTTTTCAACTGAGAAATATGCACTGTCAAGTTAATATAGCGTTCTAAATAGGAATTTGACAGATTGGTGGGAAACAAGTTTTATCCCACCATTGGTGAGGCAAAGACAGCTGGAAGTCAGTGAGATACAGGCTATCCCTTCACTGTATTGATTTCTACTTCAGCCTGGGCTTCGTGGTGAGAATATTTCTCTGAAAAGAAAAAGAAAAACAGAAATTTGTGTTTTTGTGCCGGGTCCTTACAGTTGCACTCTTGAGCCTGTTTCATGGTACCAGGCCACCTTATTTTCCCAGTTAGATAAGGAGATTTAAACAAGCTGGTGTCGACACAGGTCTGTAATCCAATTTTTCAGTATTGTGCTGGTATCTGATTCCAGGTTTTTAAGCACGAATTAGAATTCTGGAGAACACGAGGTCTGATTCCGAGACCACCATGGCCAACAAAATGGATATGTCTTTGGATGACATCATTAAGCTGAACCGGAGCAAGCAAGGCAGTCGCGGCAAAGGCCAGGGCTGGAGCAGTGCCGGCTGCCAGGGCCGCCACGGTGGTGCCAGGCGGTCCCCTGTGTGGGCGAATCGACGCAGCTGGTCTCTGAAGAACCGGCCTACCATGAGTGGTGGCTCTGCAGGAGGAGGCAGGAAACGGCCGGTTCCCTATAGCAGGCCTATACAACTTTTCAACAAGTGGCAACATGAGCAATTCGATAGCCACTTCTGTGGTGGAGGGAGCAAGGGGATGGGCGGAAAGCTGTTTGTGTCAAATCTTGACTGCAGCTGTCAGAAGCGTATATTCAGGAACTCTTCTGAGAGTTTGGAACACTGAAGACACTGTGCACTACGATCGCTCCGGAGGAAGTTTAGGGACAGCCCAGTTGCACTTTCGACAGAAGGCAGATGATCTGAAGGCTATGAAACAGTACAATGGTGTCCCTTTAGGCGGTTGCCCCATGATCATTCAACTTGTCCTATCACAGAGTGACTCACAAAGAAATCCTGTACAGAGAATGAACAGAGGAAACATGAGGAGGAACCATGGCTCAGGGTGTTTTGGTGGTAGCCTCATCCAGAGAGGGAACCATGCAGGCAGCCATTTTGAGGTAGAGGTAGGAGCAGGAACTCAAAGCAGCATCTTTCTGCCGAGGAGTTGGATGCACAGCTGGATGAGTACAAATGCACAGATGGACACCAGTTAAACAACCGGGCAAATCCACAGAAGTGACAGGACCCAGAAGCTTTGTCTGTAATCCCTCGAGGGAGGCCTGGCAACTGGACTGTGCACACAATGGTGGATTTCTTTTTCGTTCTTCTCTCTCTCTCACTCTCTCTCTTTTTCCCTCTTTTAAAATGGGATCTAAAAACTCATGTAAAGGCTTTATTCCCTCTCTTTTTAATTCGGAAACAGACCTGTTTTGTACCGAGTTATTTTGGCGATCAGTTTTACTGGTTTCTGTTGTGCAGAAGTTGGCATGTTCACCTTTGCCATAATAAACAAGAATTGAGTGTAGGAAACAAAATATAAAGAGATTTCTGGCAACAAACCTATTGTGTTTTAATTTGTTGTTAGCTGACACCTAGTGGTGAGACTGTGTAATTCCCACAAGAGGAGGGTCAATGCCTTCAGCCTGCTCAGGGTGATTTTTTCAGAGAATCCATGGGGCAGAGTTGCAGCAGTCTGCTTTTTGTGGGTGGGAAAATTTTTCTTGCTGTCTCCCTTGCTCCTCTGAGGGTTTCTTGGAATATTACTTGTTAAGTGTATTTCTTTCTGGCAGATTTTCATTCAATTTGGTCTCTAGTAAATTAAGTAAATCATTTTGTGTGCTTTTGTGATCGCAAACATTCAGTTCCATATCTGCCTCTGAGGTTGGCCTGGGAAGTGTTTGGATGTGGCATCCAAGTTACACTCACTGAAGGTGGTTTCTAGTTATTTTCAGATCTATGCCTGTTTATTTCAAATGGAGAAGCACTTGTAGGGTCCTATATCTTTAACTACTCGTGTAGATTTCTGCGTTAACAATCCAGGCACTTTCCTTCTGAATGATCTCTTGCTCATGTTGGGATCAATTAGTCACTCAGATCTGCTCACCAGTGGAGCTAGACTAAAAGTCCTAGAAAGTGGAGAGGGAGGAGACCGTACTGAATGATCCGGTGGGACACAATTCACTTTTCCTGCATTCTGTTTTACTAGAAATAATTCTATAGAGTTCCACTGAGAAAGATATCAGGATTATCCTGCTATAGCTATTAGAAGTCTTTCTACATAATTTAGGAGAAAACCTGTACCCATGTTACTTACTAGAGGGGCATACAGATGAGGTATTAAAAGGGTGGTTTAACATACCGCTAACCACACCCACTTTAGGCATGTCTAAAGATGTATACGGCCAGACGTAAAGACGTATACATACGTAGGTGGTGAACTTTGTCACTAGTCAGGCCCAGTTTTGGTCCTGGCTATGGGGCCTTAAGGGGTAAGGAATAAATGACAGCACACAGGAAGTCTCGCTCTCTTTTCCCGGAGTTCAGGTTCCGGTTCTGCAGTGCGAAAACTACTTGGCTCATCAGGGTTACTTGTTTGGTATCTTGTGAGTAATTTCTACAATAAATACTTAGTTTTACTTTCAGTAATTGTGTCGCTTTTCGTTACAGAGTCATTTGGAGCCTAATTTTGTGTTAAAAAATTTGGAATCCGGATCCAAGCGCCCAGAAAAGCAGCTGCTCCTCTGCCGGACCAGGCACATGTAGACTCTCCTTTCGCTAAGTTCCTCACCACTTCGCTCGGCAATGCATGATTTCTGCCACCAGCAACCAGCTCCTACTACGTGCCAGTAAGTTTACATGGTATTCTGAGATTTCTCTGGCGGAAACGTGCTGTTTTACTGGCAACCTGTTGATTTCGACTTGAATTACTCCACTGGTAACAAACTTAACTGCTTTATACAATGTCTAACATAGGATGTTAAGATTTTCTTGTTTTTTGTATGGGTGGGATTTTAGAAAGGGTTGAGGACCTACCTGAAAGGTACTTCCTACCCACGATGGTTATTATTAGTTTCATAATCAATATAATTTTGCTAAAGAAATGGCTCAAAAATACGACTAAACTTAAACAGGTCATACAGTCATCGCAGGATAGTTTTGAAATCTTAATAAAAAGAATTCAGGGAATGCAAAATTCCTTGCAGGATAGTAAGAAAGGGTTGGTAGAAAATATTCAGGATATTAAAAATGATAATGTAGGTCTGACAAACAGGTTTAAAGAGACAGAACACAAAATTGAATTACTTTCAGGAAGAATGTGTTCCATATATAGAATTGAAAAAGGGGAACATAATGTTGAAACATTTAACAAAAAACACTGTTCCAAGTTTCATGATTTCACTACCAAATTACAAAGACTGTAACATAAAATTGAAATGCTAACAGAAAAGAATTGTTCCATGTCTGAGAGCAATGATAAACTAACTGAATATCATTTGTGGAAGGCAGTTTACATGTCATTGAGGTACTTTCTAAGGATGAGAATATTAAATATTTGGAATCACATGTAAATGATGAATGTAAAAAAATGAAAGATTCCATGATATCCTTAGAAAAATATTTGTCCCAACAACTTCAAGAGCTCAGAGAAACAATGATGAATAGACTGCAGGATTTAGAAGACGTTCAATCTAATACTTCAGAATCAGACATACAGGCCACAGGTCAGGACAGGAGTTTCCCAACACCTCTCAAATGCCGGAAAGATCTCCCTAATGTTGCTATGCATTCACCTATGGTTTTTCCAGTAACTGTGACAGAAAAACCAGCAACGAAAAAACAATCAAAAGGTCCCATTGCTTATCATTGGGAACCTATACAGATGAAGGATCGAAAGGGCATCAAGGAGGCCATTGTTTTGTATGGTCTTCATTCTCCCTTTGACAGAGAGCTCCTAACCTTATGGGCTACCGTAAATAAAGTAACCCCAAAAGACTGGGCCAATTAGCCTCTGCAGTGCTCGAAAATTCTTGTCAAATTCAATGGAGAGCTTTATGGAGGCAAGAAGCAAAAGCTATAGAGATTCAGGAATTAAAGAACAGTCATGAGGTACCCCAAGACAAGATTCTTGGGGAGGGTCTTACGCTGACACGCAGGTTCAATCTGCATATGACGAGCACATTTTGTCTTTGTGCCGTACAGCTGCTTTAAATGTGTTGGATAAGGTTTGTGAAACAGGAGAGATAATGCAAGCCTATACCAAGGTATTACAGGGCCCAAAGGTAAGGTTCACTGAATTTTTAGAGAGATTATCCAGGTCAGTAGAAGTACAGGTAGCGAATCTAGAATCCAGGGGACTCCTTACAGAATCTTTGGCATATGAGAATGTGAATCCTCAATGCAGGCAGGTAATTTGGCCATTAAAATAAGATCAGCACCATTGGAGGAATGGGTCATACATACAGCAAACCTGGAATGTAAAAGTCAGGATACGTGAGCTAGCGTAGGTGAAGCTATTTCTACAGGCTTGAGGAGGCACCAGGATGCCCAATACCCTACCTGTGATGATATAGATGCCTGGGTAGGGAAGGCAATCTCCAAGAATTTAAATAGACATAAAGATGCAACATGCTTTAACTGTGGTCGAATAGGACATCTGGGTAGGAACTGTAGACAAAGCATTCCTAGAAATAATGCTTTTACCAGGAATGCATCCAACAGAAGGCCTCAGCCTCCTGGTCTCTGCTGGAGGTGTGGGAAAGGGCAACATTGGACTGATGAATGCTGGTCCACAATAGATAGATGAGGTAGATCTTTAAAGCCGGGAAACGGGGATCAAGGGCTCAATCGAGCCCCAAAAAGAAAAATTATCCGGTCTTTCCCAGTGACAGTGGAGGACAGCCTATCCCAGGACAATTAGAAGATCCACTGCCCATTGTAAATAATATGGCACTGGATAATACATTAGCTCCAGAGGATGTATCAATTATATCAGGAGGAGATACAAAACATAAATTTTGGCAAAATTCTATACAATATCATAGACCCAAGCTATCAGTTAAAGTAAATAATAGGGTGATTAATGGCATTTTAGACACTGGAAGTGACGTCACTATAATTAATCAGAAGTCCTGGCCCCCTATTGGGCTTTAAAAGAGGTTAATGTTCAAATCTTAGGGATTGGAACCCTATCTGAAGTTAAATAGAGCATTAGATGGATTGACTTTATTGGGCCAGAAGGACAGAGATGAAGGTTAAAGCCATATGTTGCAGGTATTGCTATAAACCTCTGGGGTCGTGATCTACTCCAGCAATGGAATACGCAGATTAACATTCCTCCTGTATCAGCTAGGAATTATAGACAAGCCCTTAGTGGTAGAAAGAATATAGTAAGGCAGTACAGAAAACAGATGCCAAATATACAGTCTGTACAGAAGCAAGGTGCTAATGCCAAACCTACAGAGCAACCAAAAGCTCTACCCTTAAAATGACTGACAGATGCACCTGTCTGAGTTGGTCAATGGCCTATGACATCTGAGAAGATAGATGCTTTGGAGAAGTTAGTTCATGAACAGCTAGATGCTGGGTATATATTGAGGAATCAACTAGTGCATGGAATTCACCTGGTTCTGCTGTCAAAAAGAAGTCTGGTAAGTGGAGAATGGTTACTGATCTTAGAGCCATCAACAAGGTAATTCAGCCTATGGGGTCTCTAGAACCTGGGATGCCGTTACCTTCTCTAATTCCTAAGGATTGGCCAATTATAGTTATAGACTTAAAAGATTGTTTCTTCACCATACCGTTACAAGAAAACGACAGAGAAAAGTTCGCTTTCACGGTACCTACCTGTAATAATTCCCATCTGGTACAGAGATTCCAGTGGAAGGTACTACCTCAAGGTATCTTAAACAGTCCAACTTTGTGTCAATATTTTGTGAATAAACCTCTAGAAATAATTCGTAAAAAATTTCCACATTCGTTAATATATCATTATATGGATGACATATTACTATCTGATCCAAATAAGGATACTTTGGAAAAGATGTTTGAAGCATTAATGGAAATTTTTCCTTGCTGGGGATTACAAATTGCCCCAGAAAAAATACAAAGAGGAGATTCTATTAACTATTTAGGTTATAAAATAGATGCTCAGAAAATTAGACCTCAGAAAGTACAGATCAGAAGAGATCGTTACCAGACTCTTAATGATCTTCAAAAACTATTAGGAGAAATCTCTCAATTACAGACAATGATCGGTGTAGAAGGGCATGATTTAAAACACCTGAAAATGGCTTTAAAAGGAGATAAAGACCTAAACAGCCCAAGAGTACTATCAGCTGAGGCTGAAAAAGAATTAGAATGGGTAGAAAATACAATATTAGAAGCACATGTGTACTGTGTGGATCCAAATCTGGACTGTATTCTGGTTATTTTACCGTCTAGAGAATACCCCTCAGGAATATTAATGCAAAGGGAAGACATCATTCTAGAATGGGTATTTCTGCCACATAAACAGAATAAAAAATTGAAAACATATATAGAAAAGATCTCCGATTTGATATTGAAAGGTAAATTAAGGCTTCGTCAACTGACTGGGAAAACCCGCACAGAGAATGATCAGAGGTGCCGTGAGGAGAAACCATGGCTCAGGGTGTTTTGGTGGTAGCCTCATCCGGAGAGGGACCCGTGAAGGCAGCCCTGGAAGAGGGAGAGGTACGAGCAGGAACTCAATGGTGGATTTGTTTTTCGTTCGTCTCTCTCTCTCTCTCTCTCTCTCTCTCTCTCTCTCTCTCTTTCACTGTTTTAAAATGGGATCTAAAAACTCATGTAAAGGTTTTTTCTTTCTCTAGTTTTAATTCAGAAACAGGCTTATTTTTTACCGAGTTATTTTGGTTACTGTTGTGGAGAAGGTTGCACGTTCACCTTTGATATAATAAACTAGAATTTTGTTTAGGAAAAAAAATAAAAACTGAATTCTGGCTACCGTTTGTTGTGAGATGACACTAGTGGTGAGACTGTGTAATTACCACAGGAGGAGAGTCAATGCCTGCCACCAGCTCATGGCGATTTTTTTTCCTTAAAGAGTTTTTTTTTCACTAGACAAAATTTTTTTTAAATTTTGCACAGCTTGTATTACATGTCAATCCCAGTTCCCTCTCCCTCCTCTCTTCCCGCACTCCTCTTCCCCCTACCCTCCCACCCTATTTCTAAATCCTTCCACATAGGGGATATCTAGAGTCTGTCATTTCACTCTTGGTAGGGTCCAGGCACTCCCCTAAGAGTCCAGGCTGAGAGAGCATCCCTCATTGTGCTATAGGCACACGAAGACTGTTTGTATTTCAGGGATAGACACTGATCCACAGCTCAGGGCCCCATAGGTTGCCCAGGCCTTCTCGCTGAAACTCACATTTGGGAGGTCCAGATCAGGCCCATGCTAGCCTCCCCACTGTCGCTCTGGGGTCCAAGAGCTCTCCCCTGTTCAGATCATCTGTCTCTGCTGGTTTTGCCAGCCCATTCTTTGCCAATTTGCTCATCACTCATCTCTCTCTGTCACTGGGTTCCTTGGGTTAAGTTCAGTGATTAATTGTGTGTTTGCCTCTGCTTCCATCAATCACTGGATGAAGGCTCCCGGATGGTTGTAGACATCAAGTTCATTATCAGGAATGGGCATTCCAGGTGGTCTCTCCACTATTGCTTAGCTTGCCTATTGGTGTTATCCATTTAGATCACTCGAGGTCACACTGGTGCCTGATGTGTCTTCTATCCTATGATTCCCTCTCCCCCCCTATTCTACCCACACCCACTCAACTTCCTGTTCCCCCATGACCAACTCTCTTCCTCTTCACCCCCTCTCTTCTTCCCAGCTCCCACTCCCCCCCACCCCTCGCCGTGTTCCCCATCCATTCAGAGGATCTTGTCTCAATCCTCTTCTCTTGGGTACTATGCATATATGCATATCTTTTAGGTTCTTTCCTGTTTCCCAAACTCTCTATCACTGGAAGTATAGACTAGCACTATCCTGATCCATGTCTAACATCCATATATGAGTGAGTACATACCATGCTTGTCTTTTTGCGACTGGGTTACCTCACTCAGGATGGTTTCTTCCAGTGCTATCCATTTACCTGCGAATTTCAAGATTTCATTGTTTTTTTCTGCTGAGTAATACTGCATTGTAAATGTACCACCTTTTCTCTATCCACTCTTCAGTTGAGGGGCATCTAGGTTGCTTCCAGGTTCTGGCTATTACAAATAATGCTGCTATGAACATAGTGGAGCAGATGCCCTTCATTTATGAATTTGCCTCATTTGGATATATGCCTAAGAGTGGGATTGCTGGGTCTAGTGGTAGATTAATTCCCATTTTCCTGAGGAATCTCCATACTGATTTCCAAAGAGGCTGTATGAGTCGGCACTCCCACCAGCAGTGGAGGAGTGTTCCCTTCTCTCCACTTCATCTCCAGCATAAACTGTCTTCTGTGTTTTTGATTTTAGCCATTCTGATAGGTGTAAGATGGTATCTCAGAGTTGTTTTGATTTGCCTTTCCCTTATGGCTAAGGATGTTGAGCACTTTATTAAGTGTCTCTTGACCATTTTATCCTCCTCAATTGAGAATTCTCTATTTAGTTCTGTACCCCACCTTTTAATTGGATCCTTTGGTGTTTTGGAGACTTGTTTCTTGAGTTCTTTGTAAATTTTGGAGATTAGCCCTCTGTCAGATGTAGGGTTTGTGAATATCTTTTCCCATTCTGTGGCCTGCCTTTTTGTGTTTTTGACTGTGTCCTTTGCCTTACAGAAGCTTTTTAGTTTCAGAAGGTCCCGTTTGTTAATTGTCGATTTCAGTGCCTTCGCCACTGGTGTTATGTTAATGAAGTGGTCTCCTGTACCAACTCATTGAAGAGTATCTCCCACTTTCTCTTCTAAAAGTTTCAGTGTGGCTGGATTTATGTTGAGATCTTTGATCCATTTGGACTTAAGTTTTGTGCAAGGCAATAAACATGGATCTTTCTGCAGTCTTCTGCATACCAGTACCCAGTTATGCCAGCACCATTTGTTGAAGATGCTTTCTTTTTTCCATTGTACAGTTTTAGCTTCTTTGTCAAAAATTAAGTGTTCATAGGTGTGTGGGTTAAAAGTAGGACATTCGATTCGGTTCCATTGGTCTACCTGCCTATTTTTGTGCCAATACCAAGCTGTTTTCAGGACTATACCTCTATAATAGAGTTTGAAGTCAGGTATGGTGATGCCTCCTGAAATTCCTTTATTGTATAGGGTTGTTTTGGCTATCCTGGGCCTTTTGTTTTTCCATATTGAATTGATTAATGATCTTTCCAGGTCCTTGAAGAATTGTGATGGAATTTTGATAGGGATTGCAATGAATCTGTAGACTGCTTTTGGCAAGATTGCCATTTTTATTATGTTGATCCTACCTATCCAAGAGCATGGGAGATCTTTCCATTTTCTCGTATCTTCTTTGATTTCTGTCTTTAATGACACAAATTTCTTGATATACAGGTCTTTCACTTCCTTGGTTAACATCCTCAGATATTTGATGCTGTTTTTGGCTATTGTAAAGGGCAATGTTTCTCTGATTTCTTTCTCAGTCACAACATCTTCTGTATACAATAGGGCCACTGATTTTTTTGAGTTTACCTTGTATCCTTCCACATTGCTGAAGGTGTTTATCAGCTCTAGGAGTAACCTTGCGGAGTTTTTTGGCTCACTTATGTAAACTATCATATCATCTGCAAATAGTGAAAGTTTCACTTCTTCTTTTCCTATTTGTATCCTACTTTATCTCCTTTTGTTGTCTTATTGCTGTTGCTAGAACTGCAAGTATAATATTGAAGAGATATGGAGAGAGTGGACAGCCTTGTCTTGTTCCTGATTTTAGAGGAATTGCTTTGAGTTTCTCTCCATTTAGTTTGATGTTAGCTGTTTGTTTACTGTATATTGCTTTTATTATATTCAGGTACGTTCCTGTTATCCCTGATCTCTCTAGGACCTTTATCATGAAGGGGTGCTGGATTTTGTAAAGGCTTTTTCAGCATCTAGTGAGATGATCATGTGGTTTTTCTTTCGCAGTTTGTTAATATGGTGGATTACATTGATAGATTTTCCAATATTGAACCATCCCTGCATTCCTGGGATGAAGCCTACTTGATCATGGTGAATGATTTTTCTGATGTGTTCTTGAATCAGGTTAGCGAGTATTTTATTGAGTATTTTTGCATCGATGTTCATGAGGGAAATTGGTCTATAGTTCTCTTTCTTAGTTGTGTCTTTTTGTGGCTTGGGTATCAAGGTAATTGTAGCCTCGTAGAAAGAGTTTGGCAGTGAGCCTCCTGCTTCTATTGTGTGGAATACTTTGAGGAGTATTGGAGTTAGCTCTTCTTTGAATTTCTGGTAGAATTCTGCACTGAAACAATCTGGGCCTGGGCTTTTTTTGTTTGGGAGACTTTTGATGACTGCTTCTATTTCATTAGGGGTTATAGGTCTGTTTAGATTGTTTATCTGTTCTTGATTTAGTTTTGGCAAGTGATATCTATCCAGGAAATTGTCCATTTCCTTTAAATTTTCAAATTTTGTGGAGTACAGATTTTCAAAGTATGCCCTGATGATTCTCTGGATTTCCTCAGAGTCCGTTGTTATGTCCCATTTTTCATCCCTGATATTGTTAACTAGCATGCTCTCTCTCTATCTTTTGGTTAGTTTGGCCAGATGTTTGTCTATTTTGTTGATTTTCTCAAAGAACCAACTCTTTGTTTCATTGATTCTTCTCAGTGTTTTCCTGGTTTCTACTTGATTGATTTCAGCCTTCAATGTAATTATTTCCTGGCGTCTGCTCCTCCTGGGGGAGTTTGCTTCTTTTTGTTCTAGAACATTCAGCTGTGCTATTAATTCTGTAGTATGACTGTTCTCCAGTTTTTTCATGTGGGCACTTAGTGCTATAAACTTTCCTCTCAGCACTGCTTTCAAAGTGTCCCATATGTTTGTGTATGTTGTGTCTTCATTCTCATTGAAATCGAGGAAGTCTTTAATTACTTTTTTCATTTGTTCCTTTACCCAGGGATGGAGCAATTTTGCATTGTTCATTCTCCATGAGTTTGTAGTGTTTCTGCGATTTGTGTTATTGTTGAATTCTAATGTTAATGCATGATGGTCTGATAAGATGCAGGGGGTTATTCCAATTTTTTTGTATCTGTGGAGATTTGCTATGTTTCCTATTATGTGGTCAATTTTAGAGAAGGTTCCCTGTGGTGCCGAGAAGAAGGTATATCCCTTTGTATTTGGGTGGAATGTTCTATAGATGTCTGTTAATCCCAGTTGTGTCATAACTTCTATTAGTTCTTTTGTTTCTTTGTTAAGTTTCTGTCTGGAGGTCCTATCTAGCGGTGAGAGCGGAGTGTTGAAGTCTCCTACTATTAGTGTGTGAGATTTTATATGCATTTTGAGCTTTAGTAATGTTTCTTTCACGAATGTAGGTGCCTTTGTATTTGGGGAGTAGATGTTTAAAATTGAGACTTCGTCTTGATGTACTTTTCTTTGATGAAAATGAAGTGTCCTTCTTCATCTCTTTTGATTGATTTTAATTTGAAGTCTAATTTGTTAGATATTAGGATTGCTACACCCCTTGTTTCTTGGGACCGTTTGATTGTAAGATCTTTTCCCAACCCTTTACTCTGAAATAACGTCTGTCTTTGATGTTGAGATGCGTTTCTTATATGCAGTAGAAGGAAGGGTTCTGTCTTCGTATCCATTCTGCTAGTCTGTGTCCTTTTATAGGCAAGTTGAGGCCGTTGACATTGGGGGATATTAATGACCATTGATTGATGATCCTTGTTTGTGCTTGATTTCTTGTTAGTGAAGTTGTTTTGTGTACTTTCTCCTCCCTTTTTCTTTTGGTGTTTTGTAAAGTGAGATTATATATTGCCTGTGTCTCTGTGAATGTAGTTATCTTCCTTGGATCTAGGTTTTCATTCTAGCATTTTCTGTACAGCTGGATTCATGGATTCGTATTGTTTAAATCTGGCTTTATCATGGAATATTTTGTTTTCTCCATCTATTGTAATTGAGAGCTTTGCTGGATATAGTAGTCTGGGCTGGCATCCTTGTTCCCTTAGTGTTTGTAGGATATCTGTCCAGGATCTTCTGGCTTTCATCGTTTCCATTGAGAAGTCAGGTGTAATTCGGATAGGTCTGCCTTTGTATGTTACTTGGCCTTTATCTTTAGCTGCTGTTAATATTTTCTCTTTACTCTGTAGGCTTGATGTTTTGATTATTATATGGGGAGGTGACTTCTTTTTCTGGTCCAGCCTATTTGGTGTTCTGTAAGATTATTGTATTTTCATAGGCATATCTTTTTTTATGTTAGGGAAGTTTTCTTCTATGATTTTGTTGAATATGTTTTTTGTATCTTTGAGTTGTATTTCTTCGCCTTCTTCTATACCTATTATTCTCAGGTTTGGCTTCTTAATGGTGTCCCATATTTCCTGGATATTTTGTGTTAAGGATTTGCTGGTTTTGAGATTTTCTTTGGTTGACGACTCTATATCCTCTAATGAGACTTCAACACCTGAGATTCTCTCTTCTATCTCTTGTATTCTATTGGTGATACTTGCATCTGTAGTTCCTGATCGTTTACCCAGCTTTTCTATTTCCAGCATCCCTTCATTCTGTGTTTTCTTTATCGTTTCTATTTCAGCTTTCAATCCTTCAACTGTTTGAGTTGTTTCCTTAATTGCTCAGGCCGATTTTTACCGAGAATGGATTCTACAGACTTCCCGTCTGCTTTCTGTGTGTGAGAACAGTTTGCTTGCTGTGTCTCTTGCTCTTCCTGAGGGTTTCTTGGAAAATTACCAGCTAATAGTATTCTTTTCTGGTAGATTTTCATTAAATTTGTTCTGTGGTAAATGAAATAATTCATTTTGTGTGCTTTTGTGATCCCAAACATTCAGTTCCATTTCAGCTCCTGAGGTTTGAATGGGAAGTGATCAGAAGTGGCATTCAAGTTACATTCACTGAAGGTGGTTTCGAGGTATTTTCAGTGTTTAGCCTGTGTATGACAAATGGGGAATCACCTGTTGTGTCCTATATCTTTAACTACTTGAGTACAGTGTTATGTTAATAATCCAGGTACTGTCCTTCTTTTTTTTTTTTTTTTTTTTTTTTTTTTTAATCATTTTTTATTTTAATTTTAAATAGCTTGTTTCACATGTCAATCCCAGTTCCCTCTCCCTCCCCTCCTCCCGCACTCCCCTTCCACCCTCCCTCCCACCCTATTGCCAAATCCCTCCACATAGGGGATGTCTAGAGTCTATCATTTCACTCTTGGTAGGGTCAAGGCACTCCCCTAAGAGTCCAGGCTGAGAGAGCATCTCTCTTTGTGCCATAGGCACATGAAGACAGATTGTATACCAGGGATAGACACTGATCCACAGCTCAGAGCCCCATAGGTTGCCCAGGCCTTCTCACTGACACTCACATTTGGGGGGTCCAGATCAGTCCCATTCTGGCCTCCCCACTGTCGGTCTGGGGTCCAAGAGCACTCCCCTGTTCAGATCAGCCGTCTCTGCTGGTTTTGCCAGCCCATTCCTTGCCAATTTGCTCATCACTCCTCTCTCTCTGTCACTGGGTTCCTTGGGTTCAGTTCAGTGCTTAGTTGTGTGTTTGCCTCTGCTTCCATCAGTCCCAGGATGAAGGCTCCCGGATAGTTATAGACATCAAGTTCATTATCAGGAATGGGCATTCGAGGTGGTCCTTCCACTATTGCTTAGCTTGCCAATTGATGTTATACCTTTAGATCACTCGAGGTCACTCTGGTGCCTGATCTGTCTTCGATCCTATGATTCCCTCTTCCCCCTATTTTACCCCCACCCCCTCAACTTCCTGTTCCCCCATGACCAATTTTCTTCCTCTTCACCCCCTCTCTTCTTCCCAGGTCCCGCTCCCCCAATTTCTTCGCCGTGTTCCCCATCCATTCAGAGGATGTTGTCTCAGTCCTCTTCTGGGTACTATGCATATATGCATATCTTTTAGGTTCTTTCCTGTTTCCCAGACACTCTATCAGTGGAAGTGCAGACTGGCACTATCCTGATCCAAGTCTAAAATCCATATATTGATCATATTGTTGTATTTTCTCTAATTATTTTTTTAATCATTTTTTATTTTAATTTTAAATAGCTTGTTTCACATGTCAATCCCAGTTCCCTCTCCCTCCCCTCCTCCCGCACTCCCCTTCCACCCTCCCTCCCACCCTATTGCCAAATCCCTCCACATAGGGGATGTCTAGAGTCTATCATTTCACTCTTGGTAGGGTCAAGGCACTCCCCTAAGAGTCCAGGCTGAGAGAGCATCTCTCTTTGTGCCATAGGCACATGAAGACAGATTGTATACCAGGGATAGACACTGATCCACAGCTCAGAGCCCCATAGGTTGCCCAGGCCTTCTCACTGACACTCACATTTGGGGGTCCAGATCAGTCCCATTCTGGCCTCCCCACTGTCGGTCTGGGGTCCAAGAGCACTCCCCTGTTCAGATCAGCCGTCTCTGCTGGTTTTGCCAGCCCATTCCTTGCCAATTTGCTCATCACTCCTCTCTCTCTGTCACTGGGTTCCTTGGGTTCAGTTCAGTGCTTAGTTGTGTGTTTGCCTCTGCTTCCATCAGTCCCAGGATGAAGGCTCCCGGATAGTTATAGACATCAAGTTCATTATCAGGAATGGGCATTCGAGGTGGTCCTTCCACTATTGCTTAGCTTGCCAATTGATGTTATACCTTTAGATCACTCGAGGTCACTCTGGTGCCTGATCTGTCTTCGATCCTATGATTCCCTCTTCCCCCTATTTTACCCCCACCCCCTCAACTTCCTGTTCCCCCATGACCAACTCCCTTCCTCTTTACCCCCTCTACTCTTCCCAGGTCCCACTACCCCCCCTCGCCCTGTTCCCCATCCATTCAGAGGATCTTGTCTCCATCCTCTTCTCTTGGGTACTATGCATATATGCATATCTTTTAGGTTCTTTCCTGTTTCCCAGACTCTCTATCTGTGGAAGTGCAGACTGGCACTATCCTGATCCATATTTAAAATCCATATATGAGTGAGTACATACCATGTTTGTCTTTTTGCGACTGGGTTACCTCACTCAGGATGGTTTCTTCCAGTGCTATCCATTTCCCTGCGAATTTCAAGATTCCATTGTTTTTTTCTGCTGAGTAATACTCCATTGTGTAAATGTACCACATTTTCTCTATCCACTCTTCAGTTGAGGGGCATCTAGGTTGCTTCCAGGTTCTGGCTATTACAAACAATGCTGCTATGAACATAGTGGAGCAGATGCCCTTGTTGTATGAACCTGCCTCATTTGGATAAATGCCTAAGAGTGGAATTGCTGGGTCTAGTGGTAGATTAATTCCCATTTTCCTGAGGAATCTCCATACTGATTTCCAAAGAGGCTGTATGAGTCGGCATTCCCACCAGCAATGGAGGAGTGATCCTCTCTCTCCACATCCTCTCCAGCATAAATTGTCTTCGGTGTTTTTGATTCTAGCCATTCTGACAGGAGTAAGATGGTATCTCAGAGTTGTTTTGATTTGCATTTCCCTGATGGCTAAGGATGTTGAGCACTTTCTTAAGTGTCTCTTGGCCATTTTAGCCTCCTCTACTGAGAATTCTCTATTTAGCTCTGTACCCCACCTTTCAAGTGGATCCTTTGGTGTTTTGGAGACTTGTTTCTTGAGTTCTTTGTAAATTTTGGAGATTAGCCCTCTGTCAGATGTAGGGTTAGTGAATATCTTTTCCCATTCTGTGGCCTGCCTTTTTGTCTTTTTGATTGTGTCCTTTGCCTTACAAAAGCTTTTTAGTTTCAGAAGGTCCCATTTGTTAATTGTTGATCTCAGTGCCTGTGCCACTGGTGTTATGTTTAGGAAGTGGTCTCCTGTACCAACTCGTTGAAGAGTATCTCCCACTTTCTCTTCTAAAAGTTTCAGTGTGGCTGGATGTATGTTGAGATCTTTGATCCATTTGGACTTAAGTTTTGTACAAGGCGATAAACATGGATCTATCTGCAGTCTTCTGCATACCATTACCCAGTTATGCCAGCACCATTTGTTGAAGATGCTTTCTTTTTTCCACTGTACAGTTTTAGCTTCTTTGTCAAAAATCAGGTGTTCATAGGTGTGTGGGTTAAAATTAGGGCTTTCGATTCGGTTCCATTGGTCTACCTGCCTATTTTTGTGCCAATACCAAGCTGTTTTCAGGACTATAGCTCTATAATAGAGCTTGAAATCAGGTATGGTGATGCCTCCTGAAGTTCCTTTATTGTATAGGGATGTTTTGGCTATCCTGGGCCTTTTGTTTTTCCATATAAAGTTGATTAATGATCTTTCCAGGTCCTTGAAGAATTGTGATGGAATTTTGATAGGGATTGCATTGAATCTATAGACTGCTTTTGGCAAGATTGCCATTTTTATTATGTTGATCCTACCAATCCAAGAGCATGGGAGATCTTTCCATTTTCTGGTATCTTCTTTGATTTCTTTCTTCAAAGACACAAAGTTTTGATATACAGGTCTTTCACTTCCTTGGTTAACATTATCCCCAGATATTTGATGCTGTTTTTGGCTATTGTAAAAGGTGATGTTTCTCTGATTTCTTTCTCAGTCACTTCATCATCTGTATATAATAGGGCCACTGATTTTTTGAGTTTACCTTGTATCCTGCCACTTTGCTGAAGCTGTTTATCAGCTCTAGGAGTAACCTTGCGGAGTTTTTGGGTCACATATGTAAACTATCATATCATCTGCAAATAATGAAAGCTTGACTTCTTCTTTTCCTATTTGTATCCCCTTTATCTCCTTTTGTTGTCTTATTGCTGTAGCTAGAACTTCAAGTACAATATTGAAGAGATATGGAGAGAGTGGACAGCCTTGTCTTGTTCCTGATTTTAGAGGAATTGCTTTGAGTTTCTCTCCATTTAGTTTGATGTTAGCTGTTGGTTTACTGTATATTGCTTTTATTATGTTCAGGTACGTTCCTGTTATCCCTGATCTCTCTAGGACCTTTATCATGAAGGGGTGCTGGATTTTGTCAAAGGCTTTTTCAGCATCTAGTGAGATGATCATGTGGTTTTTCTTTCGCAGATTGTTAATATGGTGGATTACATTGATAGATTTTCTAATGTTGAACCATCCCTGCATTCCTGGAATGAAGCCTACTTGATCATGGTGGATGATTTTTCTGATGTGTTCTTGAATCCGGTTTGCAAGTATTTTATTGAGTATTTTTGCATCAATGTTCATGAGGGAAATTGGTCTATAGTTCTCTTTCTTAGTTGTGTCTTTGTGTGGCTTGGGTATCAAGGTAATTGTAGCCTCGTAGAAAGAGTTTGGCAGTGAGCCTCCTGCTTCTATAGTGTGGAATACTTTGACGAGTATTGGAATGAGCTCTTCTTTGAATTTCTGGTAGAATTCTGCACTGAAGCCATCTGGGCCTGGGCTTTTTTTGTTTGGGAGACTTTTGATGACTGCTTCTATTTCATTAGGGGTTATAGGTCTGTTTAGATTATTTATCTGTTCTTGATTTAGTTTTGGCAAGTGATATCTATCCAGGAAATTGTCCATTTCCTTTAAATTTTCAAATTTTGTGGAGTACAGATTTTCAAAGTATGCCCTGATGATTCTCTTGATTTCCTCAGAGTCCGTTGTTATGTCCCCTTTCTCATCCCTGATTTTGTTAATTAGCATGTTCTCTCTCTGTCTTTTGGTTAGTTTGGACAGAGGTTTGTCTATTTTGTTGATTTTCTCAAAGAACCAACTCTTTGTTTCATTGATTCTTCTCAATGTTTTCCTGGTTTCTACTTGATTGATTTCAGCCCTCAATTTGATTATTTCCTGGCGTCTGCTCCTCCTGGGGGAGTTTGCTTCTTTTTGTTCTAGAACATTCAGCTGTGCTATTAATTCTCTAGTATGACTGTTCTCCAGTTTTTTCATGTGGGCACTTAGTGCTATAAACTTTCCTCTCAGCACTGCTTTCAAAGTGTCCCATAAGTTTGTGTATGTTGTGTCTTCATTCTCATTGAAATCGAGGAAGTCTTTAATTTCTTTTTTTATTTGTTCCTTTACCCAGGGATGGTGCAATTGTGCATTGTTCAATCTCCATGAGTTTGTAGGGTTTCTGCGATTTGTGTTATTGTTGAATTCTAATGTTAATGCATGGTGGTCTGATAAGATGCAGGGGGTTATTCCAATTTTTTTGTATCTGTGGAGATTTGCTATGTTTCCTATTATGTGGTCAATTTTAGAGAAGGTTCCATGTGGTGCCGAGAAGAAGGTATATCCCTTTGTATTTGGGTGGAATGTTCTATAGATGTCTGTTAAACCCAGTTGGGTCATAACTTCTATTAATTCTTTTGTTTCTTTGTTAAGTTTCTGTCTGGAGGTCCTATCTAGCGGTGAGAGCGGAGTGTTGAAGTCTCCTACTATTAGTGTGTGAGATTTTATGTGCATTTTGAGCTTTAGTAATGTTTCTTTCACGAATGTAGGTGCCTTTGTATTTGGGGCGTAGATATTTAAAATCGAGACTTCGTCTTGATGTATTTTTCCTTTGATGAATATGAAGTGCCCTTCTTCATCTCTTTTGATTGATTTTAATTTGAAGTCTAATTTGTTAGATATTAGGATTGCTACGCCCGCTTGTTTCTTGGGGCCGTTTGATTGGAAGATCTTTTCCCAGCCCTTTACTCTGAGATAACGTCTGTCTTTGGTGTTGAGATGTGTTTCTTGTATGCAGCAGAAGGAAGGGTTCTGTCTTCGTATCCATTCTGCTAGTCTGTGTCTTTTTATAGGTAAGTTGAGGCCATTGACATTGAGGGATATTAATGACCATTGATTGGTGATCCTTGTTTGCGCTTGATTTATTGTTAGTGAAGTTATTTTGTGTAGTTTCTCCTCCCTTTTTCTTTTAGTGTTTTGTAAAGTATGATTCTATATTGCCTGTGTCTTTGTGAATGTAGTTATCTTCCTTGGCTCTAGGTTTTCCTTCTAGCATTTTCTGTAGAGCTGGATTCATGGATACGTATTGTTTAAATCTGGCTTTGTCATGGAATATTTTGTTTTCTCCATCTATGGTAATTGAGAGCTTTGCTGGATATAGTAGTCTGGGCTGGCATCCTTGTTCCCTTAGCGTTTGTAGGACATCTGACCAGGATCTTCTGGCTTTCATCGTTTCCATTGAGAAGTCAGGTGTAATTCGGATAGGTCTGCCTTTGTATGTTACTTGGCCTTTTTCTTTAGCTGCTCTTAATATTTTCTCTTTGCTCTGTAGGTTTGATGTTTTGATTATTATATGGCGAGGTGACTTCTTCTTCTGGTCAAGCCTATTTGGTGTTCTGTAAGATTCTTGTACTTTCATAGGCATATCTTTCTTTAGGTTAGGGAAGTTTTCTTCTATGATTTTGTTGAATATGTTTTCTGTACCTTTAAGTTGAAGTTCTTCACCTTCTTCTATACCTATTATTCTCAGGTTTGGCTTCTTCACGGTGTCCCATATTTCCTGGATATTTTGTGTTAAGGATTTGTTGGTTTTGAGATTTTCTTTGGTTGACGATGCTATGTCCTCTAATGAGTCTTCAACACCTGAGATTCTCTCTTCTATCTCTTGTATTCTATTGGTGATGCTTGCATCTGTGATTCCAGACCGTTTACCGAGCTTTTCTATTTCCAGCATCCCTTCATTCTGTGTTTTCTTTATCGTTTCTATTTCAGCTTTCAATCCTTCAACTGTTTGAGCTGTTTCCTTAATTTTCTTGGTTGTTTTTTCTTGGTGCTCTTTAGATTCTTTGAGAGATTTGTTTATTTCTTGAATTTTTCCCCCATTTCATGGATTTTTTTGTTTGTTTTTTCTTCTATTTCTTTAAGGGATTTCCTCGTTTCTTCCTTGAGGCTCTCCATCATCTTCATGAAATAATTTTTAAGGTCTGTCTCCTCTTCTTCATCTATGTAGTGCTTTTCAGGTCTTGCTGGTGTTGGATCCCTGGATTCTGGTGGGGTCGTGTTGGTGTTTCTATTGCTGAGTGATCTCTTATTCTGTCTTCTTCCCATCTCTTCTTCCAGTGGGTGCTGGTGGGGGCTTTCTGTCTCCACTGGTCTCCTTCTTTACTGCAGCTGAAGCTGAAGCTGGCCTCGCTGGGGTTGGGGTCTTGGAGGGGCTGATCTCTTTCCTGTGTGGGTGGCTCTTCTGAAGCTGGGCTCGCTGGGTTGGGGTCTTGGAGGAGCTGATCTCTTTCCTGAAGCTGGGCTCGCTGGGTTGGGGTCTTGGAGGAGCTGATCTCTTTCCTGTGTGGGCGGCTCTTCTGGAAGCCGGGAGCGGCCCCGAAGATGGAGGGGATGGGTGATGGGCGGGTGGTCCCAGCCAGAGACCCAATCTCACCTGAAGCTGGGCTCGCTGGGTTGGGGTCTTGGAGGAGCTGATCTCTTTCCTGTGTGGGCGGCTCTTCTGGAAGCCGGGAGCGGCCCGAAGATGGAGGGGGATGGGTGATGGGCGGGTGGTCCCAGCCGGGGACCCAATCTCACCTGAAGCTGGGCTCGCTGGGTTGGGGTCTTGGAGGAGCTGATCTCTTTCCTGTGTGGGCGGCTCTTCTGGAAGCCGGGAGCGGCCCCGAAGATGGAGGGGATGGGTGGTGGGCGGGTGGTCCCAGCCAGAGACCCAATCTCACCTGAAGCTGGACTCGCTGGGTTGGGGTCTTGGGGAGCTGATCTCTTTCCTGTGTGGGCGGCTCTTCTGGAAGCCGGGAGCGGCCCCGAAGATGGAGGGGATGGGTGATGGGCGGGTGGTCCCAGCCGGGGACCCAATCTCACCTGAAGCTGGGCTCGCTGGGTTGGGGTCTTGGAGGAGCTGATCTCTTTCCTGTGTGGGCGGCTCTTCTGGAAGCCAGGAGCGGCCCCGAAGATGGAGGGGATGGGTGATGGGCGGGTGGTCCCAGCCAGAGACCCAATCTCACCTGAAGCTGGACTCGCTGGGTTGGGGTCTTGGGGAGCTGATCTCTTTCCTGTGTGGGCGGCTCTTCTGGAAGCCCGGAGCGGCCCCGAAGATGGAGGGGATGGGTGATGGGCGGGTGGTCCCAGCCGGGGACCCAATCTCACCTGAAGCTGGGCTTGCTGGGTTGGGGTCTTGGAGGAGCTGATCTCTTTCCTGTGTGGGCGGCTCTTCTGGAAGCCGGGAGCGGCCCCGAAGATGGAGGGGATGGGTGATGGGCGGGTGGTCCCAGCCGGGGACCCAATCTCACCTGAAGCTGGGCTCGCTGGGTTGGGGTCTTGGAGGAGCTGATCTCTTTCCTGTGTGGGCGGCTCTTCTGGAAGCCGGGAGCGGCCCCGAAGATGGAGGGGGATGGGTGGTGGGCGGGTGGTCCCAGCCAGAGACCCAATCTCACCTGAAGCTGGACTCGCTGGGTTGGGGTCTTGGGGAGCTGATCTCTTTCCTGTGTGGGCGGCTCTTCTGGAAGCCGGGAGCGGCCCCGAAGATGGAGGGGATGGGTGATGGGCGGGTGGTCCCAGCCGGGGACCCAATCTCACCTGAAGCTGGGCTCGCTGGGTTGGGGTCTTGGAGGAGCTGATCTCTTTCCTGTGTGGGCGGCTCTTCTGGAAGCCAGGAGCGGCCCCGAAGATGGAGGGGATGGGTGATGGGCGGGTGGTCCCAGCCAGAGACCCAATCTCACCTGAAGCTGGACTCCTTGGGTTTAAAGCAGGAGAGCCAATCCAACTCCAAAGCCAGCAATAATTAAATGAATTGGGACTCAGGCATATTAAAGTGGAAGAAATAGAAATTATAATAACACAATACAGAGATGTAGACATTGATAACACATCACATTATTTCATGTTTGGTGGTCCTCTGAGTAGCTATCCTTTCTTCTTTAGGTATCCATATACCTAGGGTTTTCTAATTGTCCTGTAAAGACCCAAACAGAATACTTCTCTTTCCTTTTGTGAGGTCTCCTTATGCTTAGCAGACCTTGTAGATGAGCTGTCATCCTTCCTCCTCCTGAGACGTTTTCTGTTCTGATCGAATCTTAATTAATTTAGATGGGATCCAAAGCTTTTCTTCTCCTGTGGAAACAAAAGGATAGCCCTTCCCCAACGTAACACATATCCTGGTTTCCAGACTGAGGTCATAACATCCTTAAAATACACTGGATGGTTCAATTCAGAAGTCTTCTCTGTAGTCCAGTGTCTTTCTGCTGCAGTTTGTCTTTTTCATCAGCATTAAGAAAATTCAATGTTAGTAAAGCACTATGTAACCTGTGTTTAGGGGTCTTTGTTCTCCCCGGCTGTTTATGAAGCATCTCTTTTAAGGTTCGGTTAGATATTTCAATCACTGCTTGTCCTGTGGGATTGTAAGGTATACCAGTTACATGTTTTATATTATAATATTTGAAGAATTGTTCCAACTTACTGGAGACATATGCTGGAGCATTGTCAGTTTTTATCGTTTTAGGTATACCCATAACAGCCATCACCTCTAAGAGGTGTGTAATAACAGAGTCAGCCTTTTCAGAGCTGAGGGCAGTAGCCCATTGGAATCCTGAGAACGTGTCTATGGTATGGTGTACATATTTTAAACTGCCAAATTCTGGGAAGTGAAATACATCCATTTGCCAAAGTTCATTTCTATGAATACCTTTAGGATTACAACCTGCTGGTAATGGAGTTTGATTGTAGAAGGAGCAACTGGGGCAATTTTTTACTATTTCTTTGGCTTGTTGCCAGGTGATAGAAAAATCCTTCTTTAAGGCTTTGCTGTTGACATGGTGTTTCTTATGAAATTCTGAAGCTTCCAACACATTACCTACTAACAAACGATCAATTTCATCATTGCCTTGTGCCAGAGGACCTGGCAAACCTGTATGGGACCTGATGTGTGTTATATATATAGGATGAGTCCTGTTTCTGATGGTTTCCTGTAATTGTAAAAATAATGAGGTTAATTCTGTACTATCAGGAACAAATTCTGCAGTCTCAATATGCAAGACAACTCTTTCCGCATACTGAGAATCCGTGACTATATTGAGAGGCTCTGTAAAGTCTTTAAGTACCATGAGAATGGCATATAACTCTGCCTTTTGTACGGAGTTGTAAGGGCTTTGAACTACTTTACTTATATTTCCTGATTTATACCCTGCCTTACCTGATTTGTTTGCATCCGTGTAGAAGGTAAGAACTCCAGAAATAGGTGTTTGTCTCACGATACGTGGAAGAATCCAAATTGTTTTCTTTATGAATTTTATTCTCTCTGTTTTGGGATAGTTATTACTAATAGTTCCCAAAAAGTCACTGCAAACTATTTGCCAATACTCATTATCTTTCCATTATGAGGAAATTTCGTCATTTGTTAGTGGTACAATAATTTCAGCTGGATCTTTCCCAGTCAATTGACAAAGCCTTAACTTACCTTTTAATATCAAATCAGAGATCTTTTCTATATATGTTTTCAATTTTTTATTCTGTTTATGTGGCAGAAATACCCATTCTAGTATGATGTCTTCCCTCTGCATTAATATTCCTGAGGGTATTCTCTAGATGGTAAAATAACTAGAATACAATCCAGGTTTGGATCCACACGGTCCACATGTGCTTCTAATATTCTCTTTTCTACCCATTCTAATTCTTTTTCAGCCTCAGCTGATAGTACTCGTGGACTGTTTAGAACTTTATCTCCTTTTAAAGCCATTTTCAAATGTTTCAAATCATGCCCTTCTACACCGATAATTGTCTGTAATTGAGAGATTTCACCTAATAGTTTTTGAAGATCATTAAGTGTCCGTTAACGATCTCTTCTAATCTGTACTTTCTGTGGTCTAATTTTCTGAGCATCTATTTTATAACCTAAATAGTTAATAGAATCTTCTCTTTGTATTTTTCCTGGGGAAATTTGTAATCCCCAGCGAGGCAAAGTTTCTTTTACTGCTTCAAACATCTTTTCCAATGTATCCTTATTTGAATCAGACAATAATATGTCATCCATATAATGATATATTAACGAATGTGGAAATTTTTACGAATTATTTCTAGAGGTTTATTCACAAAATATTGACACAAAGTTGGACTGTTTAACATACCTTGAGGTAGTACCTTCCACTGGAATCTCTGTACGGACAGGAATTATTATAGGTAGGTACCGTGAAGGCGAACTTTTCTCTGTCGTTTTCTTGTAACGGTATGGTGAAGAAACAATCTTTTAAGTCTATAACTATAATTGGCCAATCCTTAGGAATTAGAGAAGGTAACGGCATCCCAGGTTGTAGAGACCCCATAGGCTGAATTACCTTGTTGATGGCTCTAAGATCAGTAACCATTCTCCACTTACCAGACTTCTTCTTGACAACAAAAACAGGCAAATTCCATGCACTAGTTGATTCCTCAATATGTCCAGCATCTAGTTGTTCCTGAACTAACTTCTCCAATGCCTCTAACTTCTCAGATGTCATAGGCCATTGACCCACCCAGACGGGTTCATCTGTCAGCCATTTTAAGGGTAGAGCTTTTGGTTGCTCTGTTGGTTTGGCACTAGCATCTTGCATCTGTACAGCCTGTACATTTGGCATCTGTTTTCTGTACTGCCTTACTATATTCTTTGTACCACTAAAAGCTTGTCTATAATTCCTAGCTGATACAGGAGGAATGTTAATCTGTGTATTCCATTGCTGGAGTAGATCACGACCCCAGAGGTTTATAGCAATATCTGCAACGTATGGATTTAACCTTCCTCTCTGTCCTTCTGGCCCAATAAAGTCAATCCATCTAACGCTCTGTTTAACTTCAGATAGGGTTCCAATCCCTAAGAATTGAACATTAGCCTCTTTTAAAGCCCAGTTATGTGGCCAGGACTGCTGATTAAGGATAGTGACATCACTTCCTGTGTCCAGTAGACCGTAAATTACCCTATTATTTATGTTAACTGGCAGCTTGGGTCTATGATGTTGTATAGAAGTTTGCCAAAATATATGTTTTGTATCTCCTCCTGATGTAATTGATTCATCCTCTCGAGCTAATGTATTGTCCAGTGCCGTATAATTTACAATGAGCAGTGGATCTTCTAATTGTCCTGGGAGAGGCTGTCCTCCACTGTCACTGGGAAGGACCGGATAATCTCTCTTTTTGGGGCTCGGTTAAGCCCCTGAGATGCGTTTTTTGGCTTTAAAGATCTACCTTGTCTATCTGTTGTGGATCTGCATTCATTTGTCCAATGCCGGCCTTTTCCACACCTCCTGCAGAGACCAGGAGGTTGAGGCCTTCTGTTTGACACATTCCTGGTAGAAGAATTATTCCTAGGAATGTGTTGTCTACAGTTCCTACTCAGATGTCCCATTTTACCACAATTAAAACATCTAAAGTTTTGATGACTTTTAAAACTTCTAGAGATTGCTTGCCCAACCCAACTTGGTATCTCCTCTTGGGTAGGCCATATTTCATCCTGATTCCTCCTAAATCCTTTAGAAATGGCTTCTCCTATCCAAGTTCCTGCCTCTGGATTGTCATACTCAACATTAGTTGTATATAAGACCCATTCCTCCAATGGTGCTGATCTTACCTTTAATGGCCACAGTATCTGTTTGTAATGTGGGTTTGCATTCTCATAAGCCAACGATTCCGTAAGAAGTCGCCTAATATTAGGATCAGTTATTTGTAAATCTACTGCTCTGGATAATCTTTGTAAGATTTCAGAGAATCTTTCTCTCGGACCCTGTATCACTTTTGAATATGCTTCAACTCTTTCCCCTGGTTCCCGAACCTTATCCAAAGCATTTAGTGCTGCTGTTTTGCATAAATCAAATGTACGCTCATCATAACCAGCTTGGACCTGCGGGTCAGAAAATTGCTTCTCCCCCATAATCTTACTTTCAGAAGCATCAAAGCCATCCTTCAAACCTTGAAGTTCAAGGGCCTTGTCTTCCTGTCTCCACAAAGCTTTCCACTGCATTTGAGTAGACTGGCCCAACACTGCAGATATTAAATCATTCCAATCTGAGGGAGTTATCTTATTAGTAGTTGCCCATGTGTTTAGTAACTGTTTTACATAAGTACTGTGGACCCCAAAAGTCATGATCGCGTTTTTAATGGTTTTCATATCTTTTATGGGAATAGGTTCCCATTTCTGTGTAGTGGAACCAGATTGGTGCCTCCATGATGATGACCTTTCTACTACAGTTACTGGAAAGGCCACCTTAGGATGTCTAGTAGCCGTATTTCGTTTATTTCCTAGTGGCCTAGCATCCATTGACTCAACTTCTGATATTTCAGAGGATGTATCTTCTAAAGATTGAAATTTTGCAACCATGTCATCCTTTAAGTCTCGTATTTCCTGCATTAAAATTGTTCCAATTCCTTGGACTGTTCATTGAGGTCTTCTATTTCCTCCATTAAAAATTGTCCCAAGTCCTCATATTGTTCATTAAGGTCTTGGATTTTCTGCATTAAAGATTGGTTTAACTCTTTGGATTGTTCATTTAAACGAGATTCCAAGCTTTTCATACCATCCTCCCTAAAAACTCCAAAGGCATCTATTTTTCCTTCAAGAAAACACATTCGATCCACTAGATTGCCATTATTATCAGACATAGATTGAATCGACCCTGCTAATTTTGAAAATTCCTCCTGGTTAGATTCCATCTTAGCCATAAATGTAGTGGACATCGAATTTAATGTGTCTCGAATGTTGTCCTGGTCAAATTTAACCAAATCCCCTTGTTCGTGAATTTTTAACTCTAACTTTTGAATTGACTCTGATAATTTGGAAAGTTCCACCTGATTAGACTCAGTCTTAGCCATAAATGCAGTAGACATTGAATTAACTGTGTCTCGAAGATTGTTCTGATCAAACTCCAAAGTATCACCTTTTTCCTGAATTTTTGACTCTAATTTCTGAAACATAAGCTCATGTTTCTTCCAAGTGATTATATGTATTAATAAACTAATCACAAGCATGGCACACATATACGTATGAAAAATATCATAATTGTCTTTTACTGCATAATCCATCATATTGTTAATGAAATCTCTAAAACACTGCAGTGTTAAATTACCTGCCATGTTATAATTAGATGTTCTTACCATCAATCGGTGATTCCTAAATTGGAAAAATTCACCTCCTTTATTATCTCAAATTAAAATACCTGTAGTTACTGTGCTTGGCCAGCAGATGGTGGAGGTGTACTGCAAAATGCTACCTCTCTGCGGAAAATCGGATTCTCCCCAAGGAACCTGTGAAAACTTAAACAACAGATTCGGGCAGGCAGATTCACCGCACAGCAATGGAGCTTGCAAGGGCTCTGTTAGCTGCTGAGGCAGTGCAATGTAGAATTAATCTGGCACGAGAGTCCCGGGTACTGCTCGGCTTGGCGGGCGGCGGCAGGGGGGAATGGGGGGGGGAAGCAGGCAACCAATGGCCGGGGTGCTGGCGGCTTGGACGTGCGGCGGTCTGCAGCCGCTCCTGATGCTGCAGCAGGCTGTGAGCAGCATGTGTGGCTTTGCCAGGTGGGCGGCAAGGGGGGCGGTGTCAGCAGCCACGGCGGCAGCGCGCTGCGGCGGCGGCGGCGGCGCACGGCTGCTGCGGCGGGGGATGCCCAATGGTCACACGCAGCTGCTGACTGTGTCCGCTCAGGGTACACGCAGCAGTAGACTGCTGCGGTGTCCGCGAATGGGCAAACAGCACGCGGCAGCTGTGGAAAGCAAGCGTGGGGGCGCTGGGCGGCAGCGGCCGGTGGGGCAACAGGGCTTGTGGGGAAGGGAAAACAGCTCCGCGTGGAGAGGCCAATTGCTCTATTCGCGGTCCAGCTGCAGGTACATGCAGCGGCCGACTGGGGCAGGAAGTGTCCTCTCTAGCAGCAGCGGGGCCGCAGCAAGACCAAGGCAATGTATACTCAGCGCCTGGAGCGAATTAGCACTCACCTCGGGATTCCGATTTCAGGCGGTTTCCCAGGCGTGGGCTGTAATTACAAACCAATTCCGTGACACCAGGTATAACGATAATCGAGGCTATATAGGGAAAAACAATATATTTATTTATCAGGGAAAGAGAGAGTCGCACATACCAGGAGTTAGAAGCGTGGCTGGCTTCCAGGAGAAAAGAGGGGGGGCCCCTTTTCCTTTCACTACCTTTTATCTCTACCTTGACCCTGCCCTGTTGGGCGGGTAGCTTTGTGGGGTTCACTCCTACAGGTTTTAACACAACAGTATCAACAACTTAAACAGATGGATCCAGGATTGACTAAACCACTTGAATGAAGGATTCCATTCAGTCGCAAGAAAAATGGGGGAATGAAAGACCCCTCCTGACATAGCCCACCAGGAACTGTCTGAGTTCACGCTAAGGTCGAGAGCCCCTGGCGACTCGAGGGCTTGACAAACAGGATATCAGTGGTCGGCCATCCAAAACTGGGGAGTTAAAACTGGGAAGTTTCCCATCCACAATGTGCCCGAGATGAAAGCTAAGTCAGCAACCTGAGACTTCCTTGTATTCAAGCCAGGTGGCCCCAGTCTAACATCTTGCCTGATTAAAATTGACCAATGGAAATCCTGTGACCATGCATCCGCTTCTGTCTCCATGCTTTTCGCTATATAAAGCATCCCCGTTCCCCATCTGGGCGTGCTTGGTTCCCAAGACCAAGACGACCGGGTACCCGTATGTGTGATCAATAAAACCTTTTGCTGATTGCATCCATACGTGTGGCCTTGATGATCCTTGGGGGGGTCTCTCAGATTGAAAGTATCCCAGGTGCGGGGAACTTTCATAACTTCTTGAAAAAAACGATAAAACATTGTGTGAGAATCTCCCTGCTTAACTTCATGAAAACTAACGATAAAACACTGTGTGTGAAACAATGTGCTCGACTTCATGAAAACTAACTATACAACACTGTGTGGGAATCTGTGTGCTTAACTTCATGAAACTAAAGATACAACACTGTATGAGAATCTCCGTGCTTAACTTCATGAAAACTATCGATACAACACTGTGTGTGATACTATGTGCTCAACTTCATGAAAACTAACGATACAACACTGTGTGTGAATCTGTGTGCTCAACTTCATGAAAACTAACAATACAACACTGTGTGCGAATCTCTGTGCTTAACTTATTGAAAAGTAACGATACAACACTGTGTGTGATACTATGTGCTCAAATTCATGAAAACTAACGATACAACACTGTGTGTGAATCTGTGTACTCAACTTCATGAAAACTAACGACACCACACTGTGTGCGAATCTCCGTGTTTAACTTCTTGAAAACTAACGATACAACACTGTGTGAGAATCTCCGTGCTTAACTTCATGAAACTAACGATACAACACTGTGTGTGATACTATGTGCTCAACTTCATGAAAACTAACGATACAACACTGTGTGAGAATCCCCCTGCTTAACTTCATGAAAACTAATGATGCAACACTGTTTGTGAATCTATGTGCTCAACTTCATGAAAACTAACTATACAACACTGTGTGAGAATCTCCGTGCTTAACTTCATGAAAACTAACGATACAACACTGTGTGGGAATCTCTGTGCTTAACTTCATTAAAACTAACAATACAACACTGTGTGAGAATCTATGTGCTGAACTTCACGAAAACTAACCATTTTTCATTGTGTGTGAAACTATGTGCTGAATTTCATGAAATCTAAAGATACAACACTGTGTGAAAATCTCCATGGTTAACATCATGAAAACTAACGATACAACACAGTGTGTGAAACTACCTGCTGAACTTCACGAAAACTAACGATAGAACACTGTATAGGAATCTCATTGCTTAACTTCATGAAAACTAACGATACAACACTCTGTGTGAAACTATGTGCTCAACTTCATGAAAACTAACTATACAACACTCTGTGATAATCACCGTGCTTAACTTCATGAAAACTAACGATACAACACTGTGTGTGATACTATGTGCTCAACTTCATGAAAACTAACTATACAACACTGTGTGAGAATCTCTGTGCTTAACTTCATGAAAACTAACGATACAACACTGTGTTTGAAACTATGTGGTGAACTTCACGAAAACTAACGATAGAACACTGTGTGGGAATCTCTGTGCTTAACTTCATGAAAACTAACGATACAACACTGTGTGAGAATCCTCCTGCTTAACTTCATGTAAACTAACGATACAACACTGTGTGAGAATCTCCGTGCTTAACTTCATGAAAACTAACGATACAACACTGTGTGTGATACTATGTGCTCAACTTCATGAAAACTAACGATACAACATTGTGGGAGAATCTGTCTGCTTAACTTCATGAAACTATTGATACAACAATGTGTGTAAAACTATGTGCTGAACTTCACGAAATCTAACGATAAAACACTGTGTGGGAATCTCAGTATTTAACTTCATGAAAACTAACGATACAACACTGTGTGAGAATCTCTGTGCTTAACTTCATGAAAACTAAGGATACAACACTGTGTGTGATACAATGTCCTCAACTTCATGAAAACTAACGATACAACACTGTGTGAGAATCCCCCTGATTAACTTCATGAAAACTAACGATGCAACACTGTGAGAGAATCTCCGTACTTTACTTCATGAAAACTAACGATACAACACTGTGTGGGAATCTGTGTGTTCAACTTCATGAAATCTAACGATACAACACTGTGTGAGAATCTCTGTGCTTAACTTCATGAAAACTATCGATACAACACTGTGTGTGATACTATGTGCTCAAATTCATGAAAACTAACGATACAACACTGTGTGTGAATCTGTGTGCTCAACTTCATGAAAACTAACGACACCACACTGTGTGCGAATCTCCGTGTTTAACTTCTTGAAAACTAACGATACAACACTGTGTGAGAATCCCCCTGCTTAACTTCATGAAAACTAATGATGCAACACTGTTTGTGAATCTATGTGCTCAACTTCATGAAAACTAACTATACAACACTGTGTGAGAATCTCCGTGCTTAACTTCATGAAAACTAACGATACAACACTGTGTGAGAATCTATGTGCTGAACTTCACGAAAACTAACCATTTTTCATTTTGTGTGAAAATATGTGCTGAATTTCATGAAATCTAACGATACAACACTGTGTGAAAATCTCCATGGTTAACATCATGAAAACTAACGATACAACACAGTGTGTGAAACTACCTGCTGAACTTCACGAAAACCAGCGATAGAACACTGTATAGGAATCTCATTGCTTAACTTCATGAAAACTAACGATACAACACTGTGTGTGAAACTATGTGTTCAACTTCATGAAAACTAACTATACTACACTCTGTGATAATCACCGTGCTAAACTTCAGGAAAACTAACGATACAACACTGTGTGTGATACTATGTGCTCAACGTCATGAAAACTAACGACACAACACTG
Source organism: Mesocricetus auratus (assembly GCF_017639785.1). Taxonomy (NCBI): domain Eukaryota; kingdom Metazoa; phylum Chordata; class Mammalia; order Rodentia; family Cricetidae; genus Mesocricetus; species Mesocricetus auratus. The sequence goes on along the minus strand of NW_024432972.1, from coordinate 36,999 downwards.
TGTGTGATACTATGTGCTCAAATTCATGAAAACTAACGATACAACACTGTGTGTGAATCTGTGTGATCAACTTCATGAAAACTAACAATACAACACTGTGTGCGAATCTCTGTGCTTAACTTATTGAAAAGTAACGATACAACACTGTGTGTGATACTATGTGCTCAAATTCATGAAAACTAACGATACAACACTGTGTGTGAATCTGTGTACTCAACTTCATGAAAACTAACGACACCACACTGTGTGCGAATCTCCGTGTTTAACTTCTTGAAAACTAACGATACAACACTGTGTGAGAATCTCCGTGCTTAACTTCATGAAACTAACGATACAACACTGTGTGTGAAACTATGTGCTGAACTTCACGAAAACTAACGATAGAAAACTGTGTGGGAATCTCTGTGCTTAACTTCATGAAAACTAACGATACAACACTGTGTGAGAATCCTCCTGCTTAACTTCATGTAAACTAACGATACAACACTGTGTGAGAATCTCCGTGCTTAACTTCATGAAAACTAACGATACAACACTGTGTGTGATACTATGTGCTCAACTTCATGAAAACTAACGATACAACATTGTGGGAGAATCTGTCTGCTTAACTTCATGAAACTATTGATACAACAATGTGTGTAAAACTATGTGCTGAACTTCACGAAATCTAACGATAAAACACTGTGTGGGAATCTCAGTATTTAACTTCATGAAAACTAACGATACAACACTGTGTGAGAATCTCTGTGCTTAACTTCATGAAAACTAAGGATACAACACTGTGTGTGATACAATGTCCTCAACTTCATGAAAACTAACGATACAACACTGTGTGAGAATCCCACTGATTAACTTCATGAAAACTAACGATGCAACACTGTGACAGAATCTCCGTACTTTACTTCATGAAAACTAACGATACAACACTGTGTGGGAATCTCTGTGCTTATCTTCATGAAATCTAACGATACAACACTGTGTGAGAATCTCCGTGCTTAACTTCATGAAAACTATCGATACAACACTGTGTGTGATACTATGTGCTCAACTTCATGAAAACTAACGATACAACACTGTGTGTGAATCTGTGTGTTCAACTTCATGAAAACTAACAATACAACACTGTGTACGAATCTCTGTGCTTAACTTATTGAAAAGTAACGATACAACACTGTGTGTGATACTATGTGCTCAAATTCATGAAAACTAACGATACAACACTGTGTGTGAATCTGTGTGCTCAACTTCATGAAAACGAACGACACCACACTGTGTGCGAATCTCCGTGTTTAAATTCTTGAAAACTAACGATACAACGCTGTGTGAGAATCCCCCTGCTTAACTTCATGAAAACTAATGATGCAACACTGTTTGTGAATCTATGTGCTCAACTTCATGAAAGCTAACTATACAACACTGTGTGAGAATCTCCGTGCTTAACTTCATGAAAACTAAAGATACAACACTGTGTGAGAATCTATGTGCTGAACTTCACGAAAACTAACCATTTTTCATTGTGTGTGAAACTATGTGCTGAATTTCATGAAATCTAACGATACAACACTGTGTGAAAATCTCCATGGTTATCATCATGAAAACTAACGATACAACACAGTGTGTGAAACTACCTGTAGAACGAAAACCAGCGATAGAACACTTTATAGGAATCTCATTGCTTAACTTCATGAAAACTAACGATACAACACTGTGTGTGAAACTATGTGCTCAACTTCATTAAAACTAACTATACAACACTCTGTGATAATCACCGTGCTTTACTTCAGGAAAACTAACGATACAACACTGTGTGTGATACTATGTGCTCAACGTCATGAAAACTAACGACACAACACTGTGTTCGAATCCCCCTGCTTAACTTCTTGAAAACTAATGATACAACACTGTGTGTGAATCTCCGTGCTTAACTTCATGAAAACTAATGATACAACACTGTGTGTGAATCTATGTGCTCAATTTCATGAAAACTAACGATACAACATTGTGGGAGAATCTGCCTGCTTAACTTCATGAAACTAATGATACAACAATGTGTGTGAAACTATGTGCTGAACTTCACGAAATCTAACGATAAAACACTGTGTGGGAATCTCAGTATTTAACTTCATGAAAACTAACGATACAACACTGTGTGAGAATCTCTGTTCTTAACTTCTTGAATACTAACCATACAACACTGTGTGTGATACAATGTCCTCAACTTCATGAAAACTAACGATACAACACTATGTGAGAATCCCCCTGATTAACTTCATGAAAACTAACGATGCAACACTGTGAGAGAATCTCCGTACTTTACTTCATGAAAACTAACGATACAACACTGTGTGGGAATCTCTGTGCTTATCTTCATGAAATCTAACGATGCAACACTGTGTGAGAATCTCCGTGCTTAACTTCATGAAAACTAACGATACAACACTTTGTGTGATACTATGTGCTCAACTTCATGAAAACTAATGATACAATACTCTGCGTCAAACTATGTGCTCAACTTCATGAAAACTAAATATACAACACTCTGTGAGAATCACCGTGCTTATCTTCATGAAAACTAACGAACAACACTTTGTGTGATACTATGTGCTCAACTTCAGGAAAACTAACTATACAACACTCTGTGAGAATCACCGTGCTTAACTTCATGAAAACTAATGATACAACACTTTGTGTGATACTATCTGCTCAACTTCATGAAAAATAACGATACAACACTTTGTGTGATACTATGTGCTCAACTTCATGAAAAATAACGATACAACACTGTGTGAGAATCTCCCTGCTTAACTTCATGAAAACTAACGACACAACACTGTGTAGGAATCTGCTTGCTTCACTTCTTGAAAACTAACGATACAACACTGTGTGGGAATCTCTGTGCTTAACTTCATGAAAACTAATGATACAACACTGTATGAGAATCTCCGTGCTTAACTTCATGAAAACTATCGATACAGCATTGTGTGTGATACTATGTGCTCAACTTCATGAAAACAAACGATACAACACTGTGTGTGAATCTGTGTGCTCAACTTCATGAAACCTACTGATACAACACTGTGTGCGAATCTCCATGCTTAACTTCTTGAAAACTAACGATACAACACTGTGTGTGAATCTATGTGCTCAAATTCATGAATACTAACTATACAAAACTGAGTGAGAATCTCTGTGCTTAACTTCATGAAAACTAATAATACCACAATGTGTGTGAAACTATTTGCTGAACTTCACCAAAACTAACGATAGAAAACTGTGTAGGAATCTCTTTGCTTAACTCATGATAACTAACGGTACAATACTGTGTGATAATCTCCGTGCTAACTTCAAGAAAACTAACGATACAACACTGTGTGTGAACCTATGTGCTGAACTCTACGAAATCTAACGATAGAACACTGTGTGGGAATCTCTGTGCTTAACTGCATGAAAACTAACGATACAACACTGTGTGTGAATCTGTGTGCTCACCTTCATGAAAACTAACGATACAACACTGTGTGCGAATCTCTGTACTTAACTTCTTGAACACTAACGATACAACACTGTGTGTGAATCTATGTGCTCAAATAAATGAAAACTAACTATACAACACTGAGTGAGAATCTCCGTGCTCAACTTCAAGAAAACTAACGATACAACACTGTGTGTGATACTCTGTGCTCATCTTCATGAAAACTAACGATACAACATTGTTTGTGAAACTATGCGCTCAACTTTTTAAAAACTAACGATCCAACACTATTTGTGAAACTGTGTGCTGAGTTTCATGAAAACTAACAATACGACACTGTGTGATAATCTAGGTGCTTAATTTATAAAAAATAATGATACAACACTGTGTGTGAATCTATGTGCTGAAAGTCACAAAACCTAACCATTTTTTATTGTGTGTGAAGCTGTGTGCTGGATTTCATGAAATCTAACGATACAACACTGTGTGAAAATCTCCATGGTTAACATCATTAAAACTAACGATACAACACAGTGTGTGAAACTACGTTCTGAACTTCAAGAAAACTAACGATAGAACACTGTGTAGGAATCTCTTTGCTTAACTTCATGAAAACTAACGATACAACACTGTGCGTGAAACTATGTGCTCAACTTCATGAAAACTAACTATACAACACTCTGTGAGAATCACCGTGCTTAACTTCATGAAAACTAACGAACAACACTTTGTGTGATACTATGTGCTCAACTTCATGAAAACTAACTATACAACACTCTGTGAGAATCACCGTGCTTAACTTCATGAAAACTAATGATACAACACTTTGTGTGATACTATGTGCTCAACTTCATGAAAACTAACGATACAACACTGTGTGTGAATCTGTGTGCTCAACTTCATGAAAACTAACAATACAACACTGTGTGCGAATCTCTGTGATTAACTTATTGAAAAGTAACGATACAACTCTGTGTGTGATACTATGTGCTCAAATTCATGAAAACTAACGATACAACACTGTGTGTGAATCTGTGTGGTCAACTTCATGAAAACTAACGACACCACACTGTGTGCGAATCTCCATGTTTAACTTCTTGAAAACTAACGATACAACACTGTGTGAGAATCTCCGTGCTTAACTTCATGAAACTAACGATACAACACTGTGTGTGATACTATGTGCTCAACTTCATGAAAACTAACGATACAACACTGTGTGAGAATCCCCCTGCTTAACTTCATGAAAACTAATGATGCAACACTGTGTGAGAATCTCTGTGCTTAACTCATGAAAACTAATGATTCAACAATGTGTGTGAAACTATTTGCTGAACTTCACCAAAACTAACGATAGAACACTGTGTAGGAATCTCTTTGCTTAACTCATGAAAACTAACGGTACAATACTGTGTGATAATCTCCGTGCTAACTTCAAGAAAACTAACGGTACAACACTTTGTGTGAACCTATGTGCTGAACTCCACGAAATCTAACGATAGAACACTGTGTGGGAATCTCTGTGTTTACCTTCATGAAAACTAACGATACAACTCTGTGTGAGAATCTCCGTGCTTAGCTTCATGAAAACTAACGATACCACACTGTGTGTGATACTATGTGCTCAACTTCATGGAAACTAACGATACAACACTGTGTGAGAAACCCCTGCTTAACTTCATGAAACTAAGGATAAAAAACGGTGTGAGAATCTCCGTGGTAAACATCATGAAAACTAACGATACAACACTGTGTGTGAATCTGTGTGCTCAACTTCATGAAAACTAACGATACAACAATGTGTGCGAATCTCCGTGCTTAACTTCCTGAAAACTAACAATACAACACTGTGCGTGAAACTATGTTCTCAACTTCATGAAAACTAACTATACAACACTCTGTGAGAATCACCGTGCTTAACTTCATGAAAACTAACGATACAACACTGTGCCTGAAACTATGTGCTCACCTTCATGAAAACTAACTATACAATACTCTGTGAGAATCACCGTGCTTAACTTAATGAAAACTAATGATACAACTCTATGTTTGATACTATGTGCTCAACTTCATGAAAACTAACGATACAACACTGTGTGTGAAACTATGTGCTCAACTCCATGAAAACTAACTATACAACACTCTGTGAGAATCTTCGTGCTTAACTTCATGAAAACTAATGATACAACACTTTGTGTGATACTATGTGCTCAACTTCATGAAAAATAACGATACAACACTGTGTGTGAATCTCCGTGCTTAACTTCATGAAAACTAAGGATACAACACTGTGTGCGAATCTCCGTGCTTAACTTCATGAAAACTAACGATACAACACTGTGTGTAAAACTATGTGCTCAAATTCATGAAAACTCACTATACAATATTGTGTGAGAATCTCTGTGCTTAACTTCATGAAAACTAACGATACAACACTGTGAGAAACTATGTGCTGAACTTCAGGAAAACAAACGATAGAACACTGAGTGGGAATCTCTGTGTTTAACTTCATGAAAACTAACTATACAACACTGTGTGAGAATCTCCGTGCTTAACTTCTTGAATAGTAACGATACAACACTGTGTGTGATACTATGTGCTCAACTTCGTGGAAAAAACGATACAACACTGTGTGAGAATCACCCTGCTTATCTTCATGAAAGCTAACGATGCAACACTGTGAGAGAATCTCCGTGCTTAACTTCTTGAATAGTAACGATACAACACTGTGTGTGACACTATGTGCTCAACTTCATGGAAACTAACGATACAACACTGTGTGAGAATCCCACTGCTTAACTTCATGAAAACTAACGATACAACACAGTGTGAGAATCTCCGTGCTTAACTTCATGAAAACTAACGATACAACACAGTGTGGGAATCTCTGTGCTTTACTTCATGAAAACTAACGATACAACACTGTGTAAGAATCTCCGTGCTAAACTTCATGAAAACTAACGATACAACACTGTATGTGATACTATGTGCTCAAATTCATGAATACTAATGATACAACACTGTGTGTGAATTTGTGTGCTCAACTTCATGAAAACTAACGATACAACACTCTTCGTCAAACTATGTGCTCAACTTCATGAAAACTAAATATACAACACTCTGTGAGAATCACCGTGCTTAACTTCATGAAAACTAACGATACAACACTTTGTGTGATACTATGTGCTCAACTTCATGAAAAATAACGATACAACACTGTGTGAGAATCTCCCTGCTTAACTTCATGAAAACTAACGATACAACACTGTGTAGGAACCTGCTTGCTTCACTACTTGAACACTAACGATACAACACTGTGTGGGAATCTCTGTGCTTAACTTCATGAAAACTAATGATACACCACTGTATGAGAATCTCCGTGCTTAACTTCATGAAAACTATCGATACAACATTGTGTGTGATACTATGTGCTAAACTTCATGAAAACTAACGATACCACACTGTGTGTGAATCTGTGTGCTCAACTTCATGAAAACTAACAATACAACACTGTGTGCGAATCTCTGTGCTTAACGTATTGAAAATTAACGATACAACACTGTGTGTGATACTATGTGCTCAAATTCATGAAAACTAACGATACAACCCTGTGTGTGAATCTGTGTGCTCAACTTCATGAAAACTAACGACACCACACTGTGTGCGAATCTCCATGTTTAACTTCTTGAAAACTAAGGATACAACACTGTGTGAGAATCTCCGTGCTTAACTTCATGAAACTAACGATACAACACTGTGTGTGATACTATGTGCTCAACTTCATGAAAACTAACGATACAACACTGTGTGAGAATCCCCCTGCTTAACTTCATGAAAACTAATGATGCAACACTGTTTGTGAATCTATGTGCTCAACTGCATGAAAACTAACTATACAACACTGTGTGAGAATCTCTGTGCTTAACTTCATGAAAACTAATGATACAACAATGTGTGTGAAACTATTTGCTGAACTTCACTAAAACTAACGATAGAACACTGTGTAGGAATCTCTTTGCTTAACTCATGAAAACTAACGGTACAATACTGTGTGATAATCTCCGTGCTAACTTCAAGAAAACTAACGATACAACACTGTGTGTGAACCTATGTGCTGAACTCCACGAAATCTAACGATAGAACACTGTGTGGGAATCTCGGTGCTTACCTTCATGAAAACTAACGATGCAACTCTGTGCGAGAATCTCCGTGCTTAACTTCATGAAAACTAACGATACCACACTGTGTGTGATATTATGTGCTCAACTTCATGGAAACTAACGATACAACACTGTGTGAGAAACCCCCTGCTTAACTTCATGAAAACTAAGGATACAAAACGGTGTGAGAATCTCCGTACTTAACGTCATGAAATCTAACGATACAACACTGTGTGGGAATCTCTGTTCTTTACTTCATTAAAACTAACAATACAACTCTGTGTGAGAATCTCCGTGGTAAACATCATGAAAACTAACGATACAACACTGTGTGTGAAACTGTGTGCTCAACTTCATGAAAACTAACGATACAACACTGTGTGCGAATCTCCGTGCTTAACTTCCTGAAAACTAACGATACAACACTGTGCGTGAAACTATGTGCTCAACTTCATGAAAACTAAATATACAACACTCTGTGAGAATCACCGTGCTTAACTTCATGAAAACTAACGATACAACACTTTGTGTGATACTATGTGCTCAACTTCATGAAAAATAACGATACAACACTGTGTGAGAATCTCCCTGCTTAACTTCCTGAAAACTAACGATACAACACTGTGCGTGAAACTATGTGCTCAACTTCATGAAAACTAAATATACAACACTCTGTGAGAATCACCGTGCTTAACTTCATGAAAACTAACGATACAACACTTTGTGTGATACTATGTGCTCAACTTCATGAAAAATAACGATACAACACTGTGTGAGAATCTCCCTGCTTAACTTCATGAAAACTAACGATACAACACTGTGTAGGAATCTGCTTGCTTCACTTCTTGAAAACTAACGATACAACACTGTGTGGGAATCTCTGTGCTTAACTTCATGAAAACTAATGATACAACACTGTATGGGAATCTCTGTGCTTAACTTCATGAAAACTATCGATACAACATTGTGTGTGATACTATGTGCTCAACTTCATGAAAACTAACGATACAACACTGTGTGTGAATCTGTGTGCTCAACTTCATGAAAACTAACAATGCAACACCGTGTGCAAATCTCTGTGCTTAACTTATTGAAAAGTAACGATACAACACTGTGTGTGATACTCTGTGCTCAAATTCATGAAAACTAACGATACAACACTGTGTGTGAATCTGTGTGCTCAACTTCATGAAAACTAACGACACCACACTGTGTGCGAATCTCCATGTTTAACTTCTTGAAAACTAACGATACAACACTGTGTGAGAATCTCCGTGCTTAACTTCATGAAACTAACGATACAACACTGTGTGAGAATCCCCCTGCTTAACTTCATGAAAACTAATGATGCAACACTGTTTGTGAATCTATGTGCTCAACTTCATGAAAACTAACTATACAACACTGTGTGAGAATCTCTGTGCTTAACTTCATGAAAAATAATGATACAACAATGTGTGTGAAACTATTTGCTGAACTTCACCAAAACTAACGATAGAACACTGTGTAGGAATCTCTTTGTTTAACTCATGAAAACTAACGGTACAATACTGTGTGATTATCTCCGTGCTAACTTCATGAAAACTAACGATACAACACTGTGTGTTAACATATGTGCTGAACTCAACGAAATCTAACGAGAGAACACTGTGTGGGAATCTCTGTGCTTACCTTCATGAAAACTAACGATACAACTCTGTGTGAGAATCTCCGTGCTTAGCTTCATGAAAACTAACGATACCACACTGTGTGTGAAACAATGTGCTCGACTTCATGAAAACTAAATATACAACACTGTGTGGGAATCTGTGTGCTTAACTTCATGAAACTAAAGATACAACACTGTATGAGAATCTCCGTGCTTAACTTCATGAAAACTATCGATACAACACTGTGTGTGATACTATGTGCTCAACTTCATGAAAACTAACGATACAACACTGTGTGTGAATCTGTGTGCTCAACTTCATGAAAACTAACAATACAACACTGTGTGCGAATCTCTGTGCTTAACTTATTGAAAAGTAAAGATACAACACTGTGTGTGATACTATGTGCTCAAATTCATGAAAACTAACGATACAACACTGTGTGTGAATCTGTGTACTCAACTTCATGAAAACTAACGACACCACACTGTGTGCGAATCTCCGTGTTTAACTTCTTGAAAACTAACGATACAACACTGTGTGAGAATCTCCGTGCTTAACTTCATGAAACTAACGATACAACACTGTGTGTGAAACTATGTGCTGAACTTCACGAAAACTAACGATAGAAAACTGTGTGGGAATCTCTGTGCTTAACTTCATGAAAACTAACGATACAACACTGTGTGAGAATCCTCCTGCTTAACTTCATGTAAACTAACGATACAACACTGTGTGAGAATCTCCGTGCTTAACTTCATGAAAACTAACGATACAACACTGTGTGTGATACTATGTGCTCAACTTCATGAAAACTAACGATACAACATTGTGGGAGAATCTGTCTGCTTAACTTCATGAAACTATTGATACAACAATGTGTGTAAAACTATGTGCTGAACTTCACGAAATCTAACGATAAAACACTGTGTGGGAATCTCAGTATTTAACTTCATGAAAACTAACGATACAACACTGTGTGAGAATCTCTGTGCTTAACTTCATGAAAACTAAGGATACAACACTGTGTGTGATACAATGTCCTCAACTTCATGAAAACTAACGATACAACACTGTGTGAGAATCCCCTGATTAACTTCATGAAAACTAACGATGCAACACTGTGACAGAATCTCCGTACTTTACTTCATGAAAACTAACGATACAACACTGTGTGGGAATCTCTGTGCTTATCTTCATGAAATCTAACGATACAACACTGTGTGTGAATCTCCGTGCTTAACTTCATGAAAACTATCGATACAACACTGTGTGTGATACTATGTGCTCAACTTCATGAAAACTAACGATACAACACTGTGTGTGAATCTGTGTGGTCAACTTCATGAAAACTAACGACACCACACTGTGTGCGAATCTCCATGTTTAACTTCTTGAAAACTAACGATACAACACTGTGTGAGAATCCCCCTGATTAACTTCATGAAAACTAACGATGCAACACTGTGACAGAATCTCCGTACTTTACTTCATGAAAACTAACGATACAACACTGTGTGGGAATCTCTGTGCTTATCTTCATGAAATCTAACGATACAACACTGTGTGCGAATCTCTGTGATTAACTTATTGAAAAGTAACGATACAACTCTGTGTGTGATACTATGTGCTCAAATTCATGAAAACTAACGATACAACACTGTGTGTGAATCTGTGTGGTCAACTTCATGAAAACTAACGACACCACACTGTGTGCGAATCTCCATGTTTAACTTCTTGAAAACTAACGATACAACACTGTGTGAGAATCTCCGTGCTTAACTTCATGAAACTAACGATACAACACTGTGTGTGATACTATGTGCTCAACTTCATGAAAACTAACGATACAACACTGTGTGAGAATCCCCCTGCTTAACTTCATGAAAACTAATGATGCAACACTGTGTGAGAATCTCTGTGCTTAACTCATGAAAACTAATGATTCAACAATGTGTGTGAAACTATTTGCTGAACTTCACCAAAACTAACGATAGAACACTGTGTAGGAATCTCTTTGCTTAACTCATGAAAACTAACGGTACAATACTGTGTGATAATCTCCGTGCTAACTTCAAGAAAACTAACGGTACAACACTTTGTGTGAACCTATGTGCTGAACTCCACGAAATCTAACGATAGAACACTGTGTGGGAATCTCTGTGTTTACCTTCATGAAAACTAACGATACAACTCTGTGTGAGAATCTCCGTGCTTAGCTTCATGAAAACTAACGATACCACACTGTGTGTGATACTATGTGCTCAACTTCATGGAAACTAACGATACAACACTGTGTGAGAAACCCCCTGCTTAACTTCATGAAACTAAGGATAAAAAACGGTGTGAGAATCTCCGTGGTAAACATCATGAAAACTAACGATACAACACTGTGTGTGAATCTGTGTGCTCAACTTCATGAAAACTAACGATACAACAATGTGTGCGAATCTCCGTGCTTAACTTCCTGAAAACTAACAATACAACACTGTGCGTGAAACTATGTTCTCAACTTCATGAAAACTAACTATACAACACTCTGTGAGAATCACCGTGCTTAACTTCATGAAAACTAACGATACAACACTGTGCCTGAAACTATGTGCTCACCTTCATGAAAACTAACTATACAATACTCTGTGAGAATCACCGTGCTTAACTTAATGAAAACTAATGATACAACTCTATGTTTGATACTATGTGCTCAACTTCATGAAAACTAACGATACAACACTGTGTGTGAAACTATGTGCTCAACTCCATGAAAACTAACTATACAACACTCTGTGAGAATCTTCGTGCTTAACTTCATGAAAACTAATGATACAACACTTTGTGTGATACTATGTGCTCAACTTCATGAAAAATAACGATACAACACTGTGTGTGAATCTCCGTGCTTAACTTCATGAAAACTAAGGATACAACACTGTGTGCGAATCTCCGTGCTTAACTTCATGAAAACTAACGATACAACACTGTGTGTAAAACTATGTGCTCAAATTCATGAAAACTCACTATACAATATTGTGTGAGAATCTCTGTGCTTAACTTCATGAAAACTAACGATACAACACTGTGAGAAACTATGTGCTGAACTTCAGGAAAACAAACGATAGAACACTGAGTGGGAATCTCTGTGTTTAACTTCATGAAAACTAACTATACAACACTGTGTGAGAATCTCCGTGCTTAACTTCTTGAATAGTAACGATACAACACTGTGTGTGATACTATGTGCTCAACTTCGTGGAAAAAAACGATACAACACTGTGTGAGAATCACCCTGCTTATCTTCATGAAAGCTAACGATGCAACACTGTGAGAGAATCTCCGTGCTTAACTTCTTGAATAGTAACGATACAACACTGTGTGTGACACTATGTGCTCAACTTCATGGAAACTAACGATACAACACTGTGTGAGAATCCCACTGCTTAACTTCATGAAAACTAACGATACAACACAGTGTGAGAATCTCCGTGCTTAACTTCATGAAAACTAACGATACAACACAGTGTGGGAATCTCTGTGCTTTACTTCATGAAAACTAACGATACAACACTGTGTAAGAATCTCCGTGCTAAACTTCATGAAAACTAACGATACAACACTGTATGTGATACTATGTGCTCAAATTCATGAATACTAATGATACAACACTGTGTGTGAATTTGTGTGCTCAACTTCATGAAAACTAACGATACAACACTCTTCGTCAAACTATGTGCTCAACTTCATGAAAACTAAATATACAACACTCTGTGAGAATCACCGTGCTTAACTTCATGAAAACTAACGATACAACACTTTGTGTGATACTATGTGCTCAACTTCATGAAAAATAACGATACAACACTGTGTGAGAATCTCCCTGCTTAACTTCATGAAAACTAACGATACAACACTGTGTAGGAACCTGCTTGCTTCACTACTTGAACACTAACGATACAACACTGTGTGGGAATCTCTGTGCTTAACTTCATGAAAACTAATGATACACCACTGTATGAGAATCTCCGTGCTTAACTTCATGAAAACTATCGATACAACATTGTGTGTGATACTATGTGCTAAACTTCATGAAAACTAACGATACCACACTGTGTGTGAATCTGTGTGCTCAACTTCATGAAAACTAACAATACAACACTGTGTGCGAATCTCTGTGCTTAACGTATTGAAAATTAACGATACAACACTGTGTGTGATACTATGTGCTCAAATTCATGAAAACTAACGATACAACCCTGTGTGTGAATCTGTGTGCTCAACTTCATGAAAACTAACGACACCACACTGTGTGCGAATCTCCATGTTTAACTTCTTGAAAACTAAGGATACAACACTGTGTGAGAATCTCCGTGCTTAACTTCATGAAACTAACGATACAACACTGTGTGTGATACTATGTGCTCAACTTCATGAAAACTAACGATACAACACTGTGTGAGAATCCCCCTGCTTAACTTCATGAAAACTAATGATGCAACACTGTTTGTGAATCTATGTGCTCAACTGCATGAAAACTAACTATACAACACTGTGTGAGAATCTCTGTGCTTAACTTCATGAAAACTAATGATACAACAATGTGTGTGAAACTATTTGCTGAACTTCACTAAAACTAACGATAGAACACTGTGTAGGAATCTCTTTGCTTAACTCATGAAAACTAACGGTACAATACTGTGTGATAATCTCCGTGCTAACTTCAAGAAAACTAACGATACAACACTGTGTGTGAACCTATGTGCTGAACTCCACGAAATCTAACGATAGAACACTGTGTGGGAATCTCGGTGCTTACCTTCATGAAAACTAACGATGCAACTCTGTGCGAGAATCTCCGTGCTTAACTTCATGAAAACTAACGATACCACACTGTGTGTGATATTATGTGCTCAACTTCATGGAAACTAACGATACAACACTGTGTGAGAAACCCCCTGCTTAACTTCATGAAAACTAAGGATACAAAACGGTGTGAGAATCTCCGTACTTAACGTCATGAAATCTAACGATACAACACTGTGTGGGAATCTCTGTTCTTTACTTCATTAAAACTAACAATACAACTCTGTGTGAGAATCTCCGTGGTAAACATCATGAAAACTAACGATACAACACTGTGTGTGAAACTGTGTGCTCAACTTCATGAAAACTAACGATACAACACTGTGTGCGAATCTCCGTGCTTAACTTCCTGAAAACTAACGATACAACACTGTGCGTGAAACTATGTGCTCAACTTCATGAAAACTAAATATACAACACTCTGTGAGAATCACCGTGCTTAACTTCATGAAAACTAACGATACAACACTTTGTGTGATACTATGTGCTCAACTTCATGAAAAATAACGATACAACACTGTGTGAGAATCTCCGTGCTTAACTTCATGAAAACTAACGATACAACACTGTGTGTGATACTATGTGCTCAACTTCATGAAAACTAACGATACAACATTGTGGGAGAATCTGTCTGCTTAACTTCATGAAACTATTGATACAACAATGTGTGTAAAACTATGTGCTGAACTTCACGAAATCTAACGATAAAACACTGTGTGGGAATCTCAGTATTTAACTTCATGAAAACTAACGATACAACACTGTGTGAGAATCTCTGTGCTTAACTTCATGAAAACTAAGGATACAACACTGTGTGTGATACAATGTCCTCAACTTCATGAAAACTAACGATACAACACTGTGTGAGAATCCCCTGATTAACTTCATGAAAACTAACGATGCAACACTGTGACAGAATCTCCGTACTTTACTTCATGAAAACTAACGATACAACACTGTGTGGGAATCTCTGTGCTTATCTTCATGAAATCTAACGATACAACACTGTGTGAGAATCTCCGTGCTTAACTTCATGAAAACTATCGATACAACACTGTGTGTGATACTATGTGCTCAACTTCATGAAAACTAACGATACAACACTGTGTGTGAATGTGTGTGTTCAACTTCATGAAAACTAACAATACAACACTGTGTGCGAATCTCTGTGCTTAACTTATTGAAAAGTAACGATACAACACTGTGTGTGATACTATGTGCTCAAATTCATGAAAACTAACGATACAACACTGTGTGTGAATCTGTGTGCTCAACTTCATGAAAACGAACGACACCACACTGTGTGCGAATCTCCGTGTTTAAATTCTTGAAAACTAACGATACAACACTGTGTGAGAATCCCCCTGCTTAACTTCATGAAAACTAATGATGCAACACTGTTTGTGAATCTATGTGCTCAACTTCATGAAAGCTAACTATACAACACTGTGTGAGAATCTCCGTGCTTAACTTCATGAAAACTAACGATACAACACTGTGTGAGAATCTATGTGCTGAACTTCACGAAAACTAACCATTTTTCATTGTGTGTGAAACTATGTGCTGAATTTCATGAAATCTAACGATACAACACTGTGTGAGAATCTCCGTGCTTAACTTCATGAAACTAACGATACAACACTGTGTGTGAAACTATGTGCTGAACTTCACGAAAACTAACGATAGAAAACTGTGTGGGCATCTCTGTGCTTAACTTCATGAAAACTAACGATACAACACTGTGTGAGAATCCTCCTGCTTACCTTCATGTAAACTAACGATACAACACTGTGTGAGAATCTCCGTGCTTAACTTCATGAAAACTAACGATACAACACTGTGTGTGATACTATGTGCTCAACTTCATGAAAACTAACGATACAACATTGTGGGAGAATCTGTCTGCTTAACTTCATGAAACTATTGATACAACAATGTGTGTAAAACTATGTGCTGAACTTCACGAAATCTAACGATAAAACACTGTGTGGGAATCTCAGTATTTAACTTCATGAAAACTAACGATACAACACTGTGTGAGAATCTCTGTGCTTAACTTCATGAAAACTAAGGATACAACACTGTGTGTGATACAATGTCCTCAACTTCATGAAAACTAACGATACAACACTGTGTGAGAATCCCCCTGATTAACTTCATGAAAACTAACGATGCAACACTGTGACAGAATCTCCGTACTTTACTTCATGAAAACTAACGATACAACACTGTGTGGGAATCTCTATGCTTATCTTCATGAAATCTAACGATACAACACTGTGTGAGAATCTCCGTGCTTAACTTCATGAAAACTATCGATACAACACTGTGTGTGATACTATGTGCTCAACTTCATGAAAACTAACGATACAACACTGTGTGTGAATCTGTGTGTTCAACTTCATGAAAACTAATAATACAACACTGTGTGCGAATCTCTGTGCTTAACTTATTGAAAAGTAACGATACAACACTGTGTGTGATACTATGTGCTCAAATTCATGAAAACTAACGATACAACACTGTGTGTGAATCTGTGTGCTCAACTTCATGAAAACGAACGACACCACACTGTGTGCGAATCTCCGTGTTTAAATTCTTGAAAACTAACGATACAACACTGTGTGAGAATCCCCCTGCTTAACTTCATGAAAACTAATGATGCAACACTGTTTGTGAATCTATGTGCTCAACTTCATGAAAGCTAACTATACAACACTGTGTGAGAATCTCCGTGCTTAACTTCATGAAAACTAACGATACAACACTGTGTGAGAATCTATGTGCTGAACTTCACGAAAACTAACCATTTTTCATTGTGTGTGAAACTATGTGCTGAATTTCATGAAATCTAACAATACAAACCTGTGTGAAAATCTCCATGGTTATCATCATGAAAACTAACGATACAACACAGTGTGTGAAACTACCTGCTGAACGAAAACCAGCGATAGAACACTGTATAGGAATCTCATTGCTTAACTTCATGAAAACTAACGATACAACACTGTGTGTGAAACTATGTGCTCAACTTCATTAAAACTAACTATACAACACTCTGTGATAATCACCGTGCTTTACTTCAGGAAAACTAACGATACAACACTGTGTGTGATACTATGTGCTCAACGTCATGAAAACTAACGACACAACACTGTGTTCTAATCCCCCTGCTTAACTTCTTGAAAACTAATGATACAACACTGTGTGTGAATCTCCGTGCTTAACTTCATGAAAACTAATGATACAACACTGTGTGTGAATCTATGTGCTCAACTTCATGAAAACTAACTATACAACACTGTGTGAGAATCTCTGTGCTTAACTTCATGAAAACTAACGATACAACACTGTGTGTGAAACTATGTGGTGAACTTCACGAAAACTAACGATAGAAAACTGTGTGGGAATCTCTGTGCTTAACTTCATGAAAACTAACGATATAACACTGTGTGTGATACTATGTGCTCAACTTCATGAAAACTAACGATACAACATTGTGGGAGAATCTGCCTGCTTAACTTCATGAAACTAATGATACAACAATGTGTGTGAAACTATGTGCTGAACTTCACGAAATCTAACGATAAAACACTGTGTGGGAATCTCAGTATTTAACTTCATGAAAACTAACGATACAACACTGTGTGAGAATCTCTGTTCTTAACTTCTTGAATACTAACCATACAACACTGTGTGTGATACAATGTCCTCAACTTCATGAAAACTAACGATACAACACTGTGTGAGAATCCCCCTGATTAACTTCATGAAAACTAACGATGCAACACTGTGAGAGAATCTCCGTACTTTACTTCATGAAAACTAACGATACAACACTGTGTGGGAATCTCTGTGCTTATCTTCATGAAATCTAACGATGCAACACTGTGTGAGAATCTCCGTGCTTAACTTCATGAAAACTAATGATACAACACTTTGTGTGATACTATGTGTTCAACTTCATGAAAACTATCGATACAACATTGTGTGTGATACTATGTGTTCAACTTCATGAAAACTAACGATACAACACTGTGTGCGAATCTCTGTGCTTAACTTATTGAAAAGTAATGATACAACACTGTGTGTGATACTATGTGCTCAAATTCATGAAAACTAACGATACAACACTGTGTGTGAATCTGTGTGGTCAACTTCATGAAAACTAACGACACCACACTGTGTGCAAATCTCCATATTTAACTTCTTGAAAACTAACGATACAACACTGTGTGAGAATCTCCGTGCTTAACTTCATGAAACTAACGATACAACACTATGTGTGATACTATGTGCTCAACTTCATGGAAACTAACGATACAACACTGTGTGAGAATCCCCCTGATTAACTTCATGAAAACTAACGATACAACACAGTGTGAGTATCTCCTTGCTTAACTTCATGAAAACTAACTATACAAACAGTGTGGGAAACTCTGTGCTTTACTTCATGAAAACTAACGATACAACACTGTGTGAGAATCTCCATGCTAAACTTCATGAAAACTAACGATACAATACTGTGTGTGATACTATGTGCTCAAATTCATGAAAACTAACGATACAACACTGTGTGTGAATCTGTGTGGTCAACTTCATGAAAACTAACGACACCACACTGTGTGCAAATCTCCATATTTAACTTCTTGAAAACTAACGATACAACACTGTGTGAGAATCTCCGTGCTTAACTTCATGAAACTAACGATACAACACTATGTGTGATACTATGTGCTCAACTTCATGGAAACTAACGATACAACACTGTGTGAGAATCCCCCTGATTAACTTCATGAAAACTAACGATACAACACAGTGTGAGTATCTCCTTGCTTAACTTCATGAAAACTAACTATACAAACAGTGTGGGAAACTCTGTGCTTTACTTCATGAAAACTAACGATACAACACTGTGTGAGAATCTCCATGCTAAACTTCATGAAAACTAACGATACAATACTGTGTGTGATACTATGTGCTCAACTTCATTGAAACTAACGATACAACACTGTGTGTGATACTATGTGCTCAACTTCATGAAAACAAACGATACAACACTGTGTGTGAATCTGTGTGCTCAACTTCATGAAACCTACTGATACAACACTGTGTGCGAATCTCCATGCTTAACTTCTTGAAAACTAACGATACAACACTGTGTGTGAATCTATGTGCTCAAATTCATGAATACTAACTATACAAAACTGAGTGAGAATCTCTGTGCTTAACTTCATGAAAACTAATGATACCACAATGTGTGTGAAACTATTTGCTGAACTTCACCAAAACTAACAATAGAACACTGTGTAGGAATCTCTTTGCTTAACTCATGATAACTAACGGTACAATACTGTGTGATAATCTCCGTGCTAACTTCAAGAAAACTAACGATACAACACTGTGTGTGAACCTATGTGCTGAACTCTACGAAATCTAACGATAGAACACTGTGTGGGAATCTCTGTGCTTAACTGCATGAAAACTAACGATACAACACTGTGTGTGAATCTGTGTGCTCACCTTCATGAAAACTAACGATACAACACTGTGTGCGAATCTCTGTACTTAACTTCTTGAACACTAACGATACAACACTGTGTGTGAATCTGTGTGCTCAAATAAATGAAAACTAACTATACAATACTGAGTGAGAATCTCCGTGCTCAACTTCAAGAAAACTAACGATACAACACTGTGTGTGATACTCTGTGCTCATCTTCATGAAAACTAACGATACAACATTGTTTGTGAAACTATGCGCTCAACTTTTTAAAAACTAACGATCCAACACTATTTGTGAAACTGTGTGCTGAGCTTCATGAAAACTAACAATACGACACTGTGTGATAATCTAGGTGCTTAATTTATAAAAAACAATGATACAACACTGTGTGTGAATCTATGTGCTGAAAGTCACAAAACCTAACCATTTTTTATTGTGTGTGAAGCTGTGTGCTGGATTTCATGAAATCTAACGATACAACACTGTGTGAAAATCTCCATGGTTAACATCATTAAAACTAACGATACAACACAGTGTGTGAAACTACGTTCTGAACTTCAAGAAAACTAACGATAGAACACTGTGTAGGAATCTCTTTGCTTAACTTCATGAAAACTAACGATACAACACTGTGCGTGAAACTATGTGCTCAACTTCATGAAAACTAACTATACAACACTCTGTGAGAATCACCGTGCTTAACTTCATGAAAACTAACGAACAACACTTTGTGTGATACTATGTGCTCAACTTCATGAAAACTAACTATACAACACTCTGTGAGAATCACCGTGCTTAACTTCATGAAAACTAATGATACAACACTTTGTGTGATACTATGTGCTCAACTTCATGAAAACTAACGATACAACACTGTGTGTGAATCTGTGTGCTCAACTTCATGAAAACTAACAATACAACACTGTGTGCGAATCTCTGTGATTAACTTATTGAAAAGTAACGATACAACTCTGTGTGTGATACTATGTGCTCAAATTCATGAAAACTAACGATACAACACTGTGTGTGAATCTGTGTGGTCAACTTCATGAAAACTAACGACACCACACTGTGTGCGAATCTCCATGTTTAACTTCTTGAAAACTAACGATACAACACTGTGTGAGAATCTCCGTGCTTAACTTCATGAAACTAACGATACAACACTGTGTGTGATACTATGTGCTCAACTTCATGAAAACTAACGATACAACACTGTGTGAGAATCCCCCTGCTTAACTTCATGAAAACTAATGATGCAACACTGTGTGAGAATCTCTGTGCTTAACTCATGAAAACTAATGATACAACAATGTGTGTGAAACTATTTGCTGAACTTCACCAAAACTAACGATAGAACACTGTGTAGGAATCTCTTTGCTTAACTCATGAAAACTAACGGTACAATACTGTGTGATAATCTCCGTGCTAACTTCAAGAAAACTAACGGTACAACACTGTGTGTGAACCTATGTGCTGAACTCCACGAAATCTAACGATAGAACACTGTGTGGGAATCTCTTTGCTTAACTCATGAAAACTAACGATACAACTCTGTGTGAGAATCTCCGTGCTTAACTTCATGAAAACTAACGATACAACACTGTGCCTGAAACTATGTGCTCACCTTCATGAAAACTAACTATACAACACTCTGTGAGAATCACCGTGCTTAACTTCATGAAAACTAATGATACAACTCTATGTTTGATACTATGTGCTCAACTTCATGAAAACTAACGATACAACACTGTGTGTGAAACTATGTGCTCAACTCCATGAAAACTAACTATACAACACTCTGTGAGAATCTTCGTGCTTAACTTCATGAAAACTAATGATACAACACTTTGTGTGATACTATGTGCTCAACTTCATGAAAAATAACGATACAACACTGTGTGTGAATCTCCGTGCTTAACTTCATGAAAACTAAGGATACAACACTGTGTGCGAATCTCCGTGCTTAACTTCATGGAAACTAACGATACAACACTGTGTGTAAAACTATGTGCTCAAATTCATGAAAACTCACTATACAATATTGTGTGAGAATCTCTGTGCTTAACTTCATGAAAACTAACGATACAACACTGTGTGAAACTATGTGCTGAACTTCAGGAAAACAAACGATAGAACACTGAGTGGGAATCTCTGTGTTTAACTTCATGAAAACTAACTATACAACACTGTGTGAGAATCTCCGTGCTTAACTTCTTGAATAGTAACGATACAACACTGTGTGTGATACTATGTGCTCAACTTCGTGGAAAAAACGATACAACACTGTGTGAGAATCACCCTGCTTATCTTCATGAAAGCTAACGATGCAACACTGTGAGAGAATCTCCGTGCTTAACTTCTTGAATAGTAACGATACAACACTGTGTGTGACACTATGTGCTCAACTTCATGGAAACTAACGATACAACACTGTGTGAGAATCCCACAGCTTAACTTCATGAAAACTAACGATACAACACAGTGTGAGAATCTCCGTGCTTAACTTCATGAAAACTAACGATACAACACAGTGTGGGAATCTCTGTGCTTTACTTCATGAAAACTAACGACACAACACTGTGTAAGAATCTCCGTGCTAAACTTCATGAAAACTAACGATACAACACTGTATGTGATACTATGTGCTCAAATTCATGAATACTAACGATACAACACTGTGTGTGAATTTGTGTGCTCAACTTCATGAAAACTAACGATACAACACTCTTCGTCAAACTATGTGCTCAACTTCATGAAAACTAAATATACAACACTCTGTGAGAATCACCGTGCTTAACTTCATGAAAACTAACGATACAACACTTTGTGTGATACTATGTGCTCAACTTCATGAAAAATAACGATACAACACTGTGTGAGAATCTCCCTGCTTAACTTCATGAAAACTAACGATACAACACTGTGTAGGAACCTGCTTGCTTCACTTCTTGAACACTAACGATACAACACTGTGTGAGAAACCCCGTGCTTAACTTCATGAAACTAATGATACAAAACGGTGTGAGAATCTCCGTGCTTAACTTCATGAAAACTATCGATACAACATTGTGTGTGATACTATGTGCTAAACTTCATGAAAACTAACGATACCACACTGTGTGTGAATCTGTGTGCTCAACTTCATGAAAACTAACAATACAACACTGTGTGCGAATCTCTGTGCTTAACGTATTGAAAAGTAACGATACAACACTGTGTGTGATACTATGTGCTCAAATTCATGAAAACTAACGATACAACCCTGTGTGTGAATCTGTGTGCTCAACTTCATGAAAACTAACGACACCACACTGTGTGCGAATCTCCATGTTTAACTTCTTGAAAACTAAGGATACAACACTGTGTGAGAATCTCCGTGCTTAACTTCATGAAACTAACGATACAACACTGTGTGTGATACTATGTGCTCAACTTCATGAAAACTAACGATACAACACTGTGTGAGAATCCCCCTGCTTAACTTCATGAAAACTAATGATGCAACACTGTTTGTGAATCTATGTGCTCAACTGCATGAAAACTAACTATACAACACTGTGTGAGAATCTCTGTGCTTAACTTCATGAAAACTAATGATACAACAATGTGTGTGAAACTATTTGCTGAACTTCACTAAAACTAACGATAGAACACTGTGTAGGAATCTCTTTGCTTAACTCATGAAAACTAACGGTACAATACTGTGTGATAATCTCCGTGCTAACTTCAAGAAAACTAACGATACAACACTGTGTGTGAACCTATGTGCTGAACTCCACGAAATCTAACGATAGAACACTGTGTGGGAATCTCGGTGCTTACCTTAATGAAAACTAACGATGCAACTCTGTGCGAGAATCTCCGTGCTTAACTTCATGAAAACTAACGATACAACACTGTGTGTGATATTATGTGCTCAACTTCATGGAAACTAACGATACAACACTGTGTGAGAAACCCCCTGCTTAACTTCATGAAAACTAAGGATACAAAACGGTGTGAGAATCTCCGTACTTAACGTCATGAAAACTAACCATACAACACTGTGTGGGAATCTCTGTTCTTTACTTCATTAAAACTAACAATACAACTCTGTGTGAGAATCTCCGTGGTAAACATCATGAAAACTAACGATACAACACTGTGTGTGAATCTGTGTGCTCAACTTCATGAAAACTAACGATACAACACTGTGTGCGAATCTCCGTGCTTAACTTCCTGAAAACTAACGATACAACACTGTGCGTGAAACTATGTGCTCAACTTCATGAAAACTAAATATACAACACTCTGTGAGAATCACCGTGCTTAACTTCATGAAAACTAACGATACAACACTTTGTGTGATACTATGTGCTCAACTTCATGAAAAATAACGATACAACACTGTGTGAGAATCTCCCTGCTTAACTTCCTGAAAACTAACGATACAACACTGTGCGTGAAACTATGTGCTCAACTTCATGAAAACTAAATATACAACACTCTGTGAGAATCACCGTGCTTAACTTCATGAAAACTAACGATACAACACTTTGTGTGATACTATGTGCTCAACTTCATGAAAAATAACGATACAACACTGTGTGAGAATCTCCCTGCTTAACTTCATGAAAACTAACGATACAACACTGTGTAGGAATCTGCTTGCTTCACTTCTTGAAAACTAACGATACAACACTGTGTGGGAATCTCTGTGCTTAACTTCATGAAAACTAATGATACAACACTGTATGAGAATCTCTGTGCTTAACTTCTTGAAAACTAACGATACAACCCTGTGTGAGAATCTCCATGCTTAACTTCATGAAAACTAACGATACAACACTGTGTGGGAATCTCCGTGCTTAACTTCTTGAAAACTACCGGTAGTATACTGTGTGTGATACTATGTGCTCAACTTCATGTAAACTAATGAAAAAAGACTGTCGGAGAATCCCCCTGCTTAACTTCATGACAACTAACGATACAACACTGTGTGTGAAACTATGTGCTAAACTTTACGAAATCTAACGACAGAGCACTGTGTGGGAATCTCTGTGCTTAACTTCATGAAAACTATCGATACAACATTGTGTGAGAATCTCCGTGCTTAACTTCTTGATTACAATTTAAACAACACTGTGTGTGATATTATGTGCTCAACTTCATGAAAACTAACGATACAACACTGTGTGAGTATCCCCCTGCTTAACTTCATGAAAACTAACGATACAACACAGTTTGGGAATCTCTGTGCTTATCTTCATGAAATCTAACTATACAGCACTGTGTGGGAATCTCTATGCTTAACTTCATGAAAACTAACTATACAAAACTGTGTGAGATTCTCTGTGCTTAACTTCATGAAAACTAACGATACAACACTGTTTGTGATACTATGTGCTCAACCTCAAGAACCTAACGATACAACACTGTGTGATAATCCCCCTGCTTAACTTCATGAAAACTAATCATAAAACACTGTGTGTTGTACTATGTTCTCACCTTCATGAAAACTAACAATACAACACTGTGTGTGAATCTGTGTGCTCAACTTCATGAAAACTAACGATACAATACTGTGTGTGAATCTCCGTGCTTAACTTCTTGAAAACTAACGATAGAACACTTTGTGTGATACTATGTGCCCATCTTCATGAAAACAAACGATACAAAATTTTTTGTGAAACTATGTGCTCAACTTCTTAAAAACTAACGATACAACACTATTTGTGCCACTGTGTGCTGAACTTCATGAAAACTAACAATACAACAGAATGTGATAATCTAGGTGCTTAATTTATTAAAACTAATGATAAACATTGTGTGTGAATCTATGTGCTGAACTTTCGAAAACTAACCATTTTACATTGTGCGCGAAAAAATGTGCTGAATTTCATGAAATCAACGATACAACACTGTGTGAAAATCTCCATGGTTAACATCATGAAAACTAACGATACAACACAGTGTGTGAAACTACGTGTTAAACTTCACGAATACTACGATAGAACACTGTGCAGGAATCTCTTTGCTTTACGTCATGAAAACTAACAATACAACACTGTGTGAGAATCTCTGTGCTTAACTTGATGAAAAATAAATATACAACACTGTGTGAGAATCTCCGTGCTTAACTTCTTGAATACTAACGATACAACACTGTGTGTGAATCTATGTGCTCAAATTCATGAAAACGAACTATGCAACACTCTGTGATAATCTCTGTGCTCAACTTCATGAAAACTAACGATACAACACTGTGTTTGAAACTATATGCTCAACTTCATGAAAACTAACATCACAACACTGTGTGTGGATCTATGTGCTCATCGTCATGAACAACGATACAACATTTTTTGTGAAACTATATGCTCAACTGCTTAAAAACTAACGATACAACACTATTTGTGAAACTGTGTGCTGAACTTCATGAAAACTAACAATACTACACTGTGTGATAATCTAGGTGCTTAATTTATTGAAACTAATGATACAACACTGTGTGTGAACATCCGTGCTTAACTTCATGAAAACTAACGATACAACACTGTGTGCGAATCTCCATGCTTAACTTCATGAAAACTAACGATACAACACTGTGTGGGAATCTCTGTGCTCAACTTCTTGAAAACTAACGATAAAACACTGTGTGCGAATCTGTGTGCTCTAACTTCATGAAAACTAACGATACAACACTGTGTGAGAATCTCCGTGCTTAACTTCATGAAAACTAACGATACAACACTGTGTGGGAACCTCTGTGCTGAACTTAACGAACGCTAACGATAGAACACTGTGTGGGAATCTCTGTGCTTAACTTCATGAAAACTAAAGATACAACACTGTGTGAGAATCTCTGTGCTTAACTTCATGAAAACTAACGATACAACACTGTGTGAGAATCTCCATGCTTAACTTCATGAAAAGTAACGAAAGAACACTGTGTGGTAATCTTTGTGCTTAACTTCATGAAAACTAACGATACAACACAGTGTGTGAATCTGTGTGCTCAACTTCATGAAAACTAACGATATAATACTGTGTGCGAATCTCCGGGCTTAACTTCTTGAAAACTAACGATACAACATTGTGTGGGAATCTCTGTGCTTAACTTCAGGAAAACTAACGATATAACACTGTGTGCGAATCTGTGTGCTCTACTTCATGAAAACAAACGATACAACACTGTGTGAGAATCTCCGTGCTTAACTTCATGAAAACTAACGATACAACACTGTGTGGGAATCTCTGTGCTTAACTTCATGAAAACTAAGGATACAACACTGTGTGTGATACTATGTCCTCAACTTCATTCAAACTAACGATACAACACTGTGTGTGATACTATGTGCTTAACTTCATGAAAACTAACGATACAACACTGTGTGTGAATATCCGTGCTTAACTTCATGAAAACTAACGAAACAACACTGTGTGTGAAACTATGTGCTAAACTTTACGAAATCTAACAACAGAGCACTGTGTGGGAATCTCTGTGCTTAACTTCATGAAAACTAACGATACAACATTGTGTGAGAATCTCCGTGCTTAACTTCTTGAATACTAATGAAACAACACTGTGTGTGATATTATGTGCTCAACATCATGAAAACTAACGATACAACACTGTGTGAGAATCCCCCTGCTTAACTTCATGAAAACTAACCATACAACACTGTGTATGAAACTATGTGCTCAACTTCATAAAAACTAAATATACAACACTGTATGAGAATCTCTGTGCTTAACTTCAGGCAAACTAACTATACAATGCTGTGTGTGAAACTATGTGCTGAAGTTCACGAAAACTAACGAGAGAACACTGAGTGGGAATCTCTGTGCTTAACTTCATGAAAACTAACGGCACAGCCCTGTGTGAGAATCTCCGTGCTTAACTTCATAAAAACTAAATATACAACACTGTGTGAGAATCTCTGTGCTTAACTTCATGAAAACTAACGATGCAACACTGTGTGTGAAACTATGTGCTGAACTTAACGAACGCTAACGATAGAACACTGTGTGGGAATCTCTGTGCTTAACTTCACGAAAACTAACGATACAACACTGTGTGAGAAATCCGTGCTTAACTTCATGAAAACTAACAATACAACACTGTGTGAGAATTCCCCTGCATAACTTCATGAAAACTAACCATACAACACTGTGTGAGAATCTCCGTGCTTAACTTCATGAAAAGTAACGAAAAAACACTGTGTGGTAATCTCTGTGCTTAACTTCATGAAAACTAACTATACAACACTGTGTGTGAATCTGTGTGCTCAACTTCATGAAAACTAACGATACAATACTGTGTGCGAATCTCCGTGCTTAACTTCTTGAAAACTAACGATACGACACTTTGTGTGATACTATGTGCTCAACATCATGAAAACTAACGATACAACACTGTGTGAGAATCCCCCTGTTTAACTTCATGAACACTAACAATACAACACTGTGTGTGAATCTCCGTGCTTAACTTCATGAAAACTAACGATACAACACTGTGTGTGAAACTATGTGCTGAACTTCATGAAAACTAACGAGAGAACACTGAGTGGGAATCTCTGTGCTTAACTTCATGAAAACTAACGGTGCAGCCCTGTGTGAGAATCTCCGTGCTTAACATAATGAAAACTAACGATACAACACTGTGTGTGAAACTATGTGCTCATCTTCATTAAAACTCACTATACAACACTGTGTGCGAAACACCGTGCTTAACTTCATGAAAACTAACGATACAACACTGTGTGTGAAACTATGTGCTAAACTTTACGAAATGTAACGACAGAGCACTGTGTGGGAATCTCTGTGCTTAACTTTATGAAAACTAACGATACAACATTGTATGAGATCTCCGTGTTTAACTTCTTGAATACTAATGAAACAACACTGTGTGTGATATTATGTGCTCAACATCATGAAAACTAACGATACAACACTGTGTGAGAATCCCCCTGCTTAACTTCATGAAAACTAACCATACAACACTGTGTGTGAAACTATGTGCTCAACAACACGAAAATTAACTATACAACACTGTGTGAGAATCTCTGTGCTTAACTTCATGCAAACTAACTATACAATGCTGTTTGTGAAAATATGTGCTGAACTTAACGATCGCCAACGAGAGAACACTGTGTGGGAATCTCTGTGCTTAAGTTCATGAAAACTAACGATACAACACTGTGTGAGAAATCCGTGCTTAACTTCATGAAAACTAACGATACAACACTGTGTGAGAATCCCCCTGCTTAACTTCATGAAAACTAACCATACAACACTGTGTGAGAATCTCCGTGCTTAACTTCATGAAAAGTAACGATACAACACTGTGTGGTAATCTCTGTGGTTAACTTCATGAAAACTAACGATACAACACAGTGTATGAATCTGTGTGCTCAACTTCATGAAAACTAACGATACAATACTGTGTGCGAATCTCCGTGCTTAACTTCTTGAAAACTAACGATACAACATTGTGTGGGAATCTCTGTGCTTAACTTCATGAAAACTAACGATACAACACTGTGTGCGAATCTGTGTGCTCTACTTCATGAAAACTAACGATACAACACTGAGTGGGAATCTGTGTGCTTAACTTCATGAAAACTAACCATACAACACTGTGTGGGAATCTCTGTGCTTAACTTCATGAAAACTAACGATACAACACTGTGTGAATCTGTGTCCTCAACTTCATGAAAACTAACGATACAACACTGTGTGTGAATCTCCGTGCTTAACTTCTTGAAAACTACCGGTAGTATACTGAGTGTGATTCTATGTGCTCAACTTCATGTAAACTAACGAAAAAAGACTGTCGGAGAATCCCCATGCTTAACTTCATGAAAACTAACGATACTACACTGTGTGTGAAAATATGTGCTAAACTTTACGAAATCTAACGACAGAGCACTGTGGGGAATCTCTGTGCTTAACTTCATGAAAACTATCGATACAACATTGTGTGAGAATCTCCGTGCTTAACTTCTTGAATACTAATGAAACAACACAGTGTGTGATATTATGTGCTTAACATCATGAAAACTAACGATATAACACAGTTTGGGAATCTCTGTGCATATCTTCATGAAAACTAACGATACAACACTGTGTGAAAATCTCCGTGCTTAACTTCATGAAAACTAACGATACAACACTGTGTGTGATACTAAGTGCTCAACCTCAAGAAACCTAACGATACAACATTGTGTGATAATCCCCCTGCTTAACTAAATGAAAACTAATGTTAAAACACTGTGTGTTGTACTATGTCATCATCTTCATGAAAACAAACAATACAACACTGTGTGTGAATCTGTGTGCTCAACTTCATGAAAACTAACGATACAACACTGTGTGTGAATCTCCGTGCTTAACTTCTTGAAAACTAACGATAGAACACTTTGTGTGATACTATGTGCCCGTCTTCATGAAAACTAACGATACAACATTTTTTTGAAACTATGTGCTCAACTTCTTAAAAACTAACGATACAACACCATTTGTGAAACTGTGTGCTGAACTTCATGAAAACTAACAATACTACACAGTGTGATAATCAAGGTGCTTCATTTATTAAAACTAATGATAAAACACTGTTTGTGAATCTATGTGCTGAACTTTCTTAAACTAACCATTTTTCATTGTGTGCGAAAAAATGTGCTGAATTTCATGAAATCTACGATACAACACTGTGTGAAAATCTCCATGGTTAACATCATGAAAACTAACGATACAACACAGTGTGTGAAACTACGTGCTGAACTTCACGAAAACTACGATAGAACACTGTGCATGAATCTCTTTGCTTTATGTCATGAAAACTAACGATACAACACTGTGTGAGAATCTCCGTGCTTAAATTCATGAAAACTAACGATACAACACTGTGTGAATCTGTGTGCTCAACTTCATGAAAACTAACGATACAACATTGTGTGTGAATCTCCGTGCTTAACTTCTTGAAAACTAACGGTAGTACTGTGTGTGATACTATGTGCTCAACTTCATGAAAACTAACGATAAAAGACTGTCGTAGAATCCCCCTGCTTAACTTCATGAAAACTAACGATACAACACTGTGAGTGAAACTATGTGCTAAATTTTACGAAATCTAACGACAGAGCACTGTGTGGGAATCTCTGTGCTTAACTTCATGAAAACTAACGATACAACATTGTGTGAGAATCTCCGTGCTTAACTTCTTGAATACTAATGAAACAACACTGTGTGTGATATTATGTGCTCGACATCATGAAAACTAACGATACAACACTGTGTGAGAATCCCCCTGCTTAACTTCATGAAAACTAAACATACAACACTGTGTGTGAAACTATGTGCTCAACTACATGAAAACTAACTATACAACACTGTGTGAGAATCTCTGTGCTTAACTTCATGCAAACTAACTATACAATGCTGTGTGTGAAACTATGTGCGGAATTCACGAAAACTAACGAGAGAACACTGAGTGGGAATCTCTGTGCTTAACTTCATGAAAACTAACGGTACAACCCTGTGTGAGAATCTCCGTGCTTAACTTCATAAAAACTAAATAGAGACAATACTGTGTGAGAATCTCTGTGCTTAACTTCATGAAAACTAACGATACAACACTGTGTGAGAAATCCGTGCTTAACTTCATGAAAACTAACGATACAATGCTGTGTGCGAATGTCCGTGCTTAACTTCTTGAAAACTAACGATACAACACTGTGTGTGATTCTATGTGCTCAACTTCATGAAATCGAACTATACAACAATCTGTGAGAATCTCTGTGCTTAACTTCATGAAAACTAACGATACAACACTGTGTTTGAAACTATATGCTCAACTTCATGAAAACTAACGGTACAACACTGTGTGAGAATCTCCGTGCTTAACTTCATGAAAACTAACGATACAACACTGTGTGTGAATCTCCGTGATTAACTTCATGAAAACTAACGATACAACACTGTGTGTAAAACTATGTGCTCAACTTCATGAAAACTAACGATGCAACACTGTGTGAGAGCCCCCTGCTTACCTTCATGAAAACTAACGATACAACACTGTGCGTGAATCTCCGTGCTTAACTTCATGAAAACTAAAGATACAAAACTGTGTGTGAAACTATGTGCTGAACTTCTCGAAAACTAACGATAGAACACTGAGTGGGAATCTCTGTGCTTAACTTCATGAAAACTAACGGTACAACACTGTGTGAGAATCTCCGTGCTTAACTTCATGAAAACTAAATATACAACACTGTGTGAGAACCTCTGTGCTTAACTTCAAGAAATCTAACTATACAACACTGTGTGTGAAACTATGTGCTGAACTTAACGAAAACTAACGATAAAAAACTGTGTGGGAATCTCTGTGCTTAACTTCATATAAACTAACGATACAACACTGTGGGAGATATCCGTGCTTAACTTCATGAAAAATAACGATACAAAACTATGTGAGAATTCCCCGCTTAACTTCAGGAAAACTAACGATACAACACTGTGTGAGAATCTCCGTGCTTAACTTCATGAAAACTAACGATACAACACTTTGTGGGAATCTCTGTGCTTAACTTCATGAAAACTAACGATACAACACAGTGTGCGAATCTATGTGCTCAACTTCATGAAAACTAACGATAGAACACTGTGTGTGAATCTGTGTGCTCAACTTCATGAAAATTAACGATACAACACTGTGTGTGAATCTCCGTGCTTAACTTCTTGAAAACTAACGATACAACACTGTGTGAGAAATCCGTGCTTCACTTCATGAAAACTAACGATACAACACTGTGTGGGAATCTCTGTGCTTAACTTCATGAAAACTAACGATACAACACTGTGTGAGAAATCCGTGCTTAACTTCATGAAAATTAACGATACAACACTGTGTGAGAATCCCCCTGCTTAATTTCAGGAAAACAAACGATACAACACTGTGTGAGAATCTCCGTGATTACCTTCATGAAAACTAACGATACAACACTGTGTGGGAATCTCTGTGCTTAGCTTCATGAAAATTAACGATACTACACTGTGTGAGAATCTCCGTGCTTATCATCATGAAAACTAACGATAAAACACTGTGTGTGAATCTGTGTGCTAACTTCATGAAAACTAACAATAGAACACTGTGTGTGATACTATGTGCTCAACTTCATGAAAACTAACGATACAAGACTGTCGGAGAATCCCCTGCTTAACTTCATGAAAACTAACGATACAACACTGTGTATGAAACTATGTGCTGAACATCACGAAGTCTAACAACAGAACACTGTGTGGGAATCTCTGTCCTTAACTTAATGAAAACTAACGATACAACACTCTGTGAGAATCACCGTGCTTAACTTCAGGAAAACTAATGATACAACACTGTGTGTGATACTATGTGCTCAACTTCATGAAAACTAACGATACATCACTGTGTGAGAATTCCCCTGCTTAACTTCATGAAAACTAATGATACAACACTGTGTGTGAATCTCCGTACTTAACTTCATGAAAAATAACAATACAACACTGTGTGTGAAACTATGTGCTCAACTTCATGAAAACTAACTATACAACACTGTGTGAGAATCTCTGTGCTTAACTTCATGAAAACTAACAATACAACACTGTGTGTGAAACTATGTGCTGAACTTCACGAAAACTAACGATAGAACACTGAGTGGGAATCCTTGTGCTTAACTACATAAAAACTAACTATACAACACTGTGTGAGAAACTCCGTTGTTAACTTCATGAAAACTAACAATACAACACTGTGTGAGAATCTCCATGCATAACTTCATGGAAACTAACGATTCAACACTTTGTGGGAATCTCTGTGCTTAACTTCATGAAAACTAACGGTACAACACTGTGTGAGAATCTCTGTGCTTAACATCCTGAAAACTAACGATACAAAATTGTATGTGACACTATGTGCTCAACTTCATGAAAACTAACGATACAACACTGAGTGTGAATCTGTGTGCTCAACTTCATGAAAACTAACGATATAACACTGTGTGCGAATCTCTGTGCTTAACTTATTGAAAACTAACGATACAATACTGTGTGTGAATCTATGTGCTCAACTCCATGAAAACTAACTATACAACACTGTGTGCGAATCTCTGTGCTTAACTTCTTGAAAACTAACAGTACAACACTGTGGGGAATCTCCATGCTTAACTTCAAGAAAACTAACGATACAACACTGTGTGTGACACTATGTGCTCATCTTCATGAAAACTAAGGATACCACACTGTGTGTGAAACTATGTGCTGAACTTCACAAAAACTAACGATACAACACTGTGTGTGAAACTATGTGCTGAACTTCACTAAATCTACCGATAGAACACTGTGTGTGAATCTCTGTGCTTAACTTCAGGAAAACTAATGATACAACACTGTGTGAGAATCTCCCTGCTTATCTTCATGAAAACTAACGATACAACACTGTGTGTGATACTATGTGCTCAACTTCATGAAAACTAACGATACAACACTGTGTGTGAAACTATGTGCTCAACTTCATGAAAACTAACTATACAACACTGTGTGAGAATCTCTGTGCTTAACTTCATGAAACCTAACGATACAACACTGTGTGAGAATCCCACTGCTTAACTTCATGAAAACTAACGATACAACACTGTGTGTGAATCTCCGTGCTTAACTTCATGAAACCTAACGATACAACACTGTTCGTGAAACTATGTGCTCAACTTCATGAAAACTCACTATACAACACTGTGTGAGAATCTCTGTGCTTAACTTCATGAAAACTAACGATACAACACTGTGTGTGAAACTATGTGCTGAACTTCACAAAAACTAACGATAGAACCCTTAGTGGGAATCTCTGTATTTAACTTCATGAAAACTAACGATACAACACTGTGTGAGTATCTCCGTGCTTAACTTCATGAAAACTAACGATACAACACTGTGTGTGATACTATGTGCTCAACTTCATGAAAACTAATGATACAACACCTTGTGAGAATCCTCCTCCTGCTAAACTTCATGAAAACTAACGATAATACCCTATGTGTGAAACTATGTGCTGAACTTCACGAAATCTAACGATAGAACACTGGCTGGGAATCTCCGTGCTTAAATTCTTGAATACTAAAGATACAATACTGTGTGTGATACTATGTGCTCAACTTCATGAAAACTAACGATACAACACTGTGTGAGTATCACCCTGCTTAACATCATGAAATCTAACGTTGCAATACTGTGAGAGAATCTCAGTGCTTAACTTCATGAAAACTAACGATACAACACTGTGTGGGAATCTCTGGGCTTAACTTCATGAAAACTAACGATACAACACTGATGTGAGAATCTCCCTGCTTAACTTCATGAAAACTAATGATGCTACACTGTGTGTGATACTATGTGGTCAACTTCATGAAAACTAAGGATACAACACTGTGTGTGAATCTATGTGCTCAACTTCATGAAAACTAACGATAACACTGTGTGAGAATCCCCTGCTTAACTTCATGAAAACTAACGATACAACACTGTGTGTGAATCTCCGTGCTTAACTTCATGAAAACTAAAGATACAACGCTGTGTCTGAAACTATGTGCTCAACTTCATGAAAACTAACGATAGAACACTGAGTGGGAATCTCTGTGCGTAACTTCCTGAAAACTAACAAGACAACACTGTGTGTGAAACTATTTGCTAAACTTCACCAAAACTAATGATAGAACACTGTGTAGGAATCTCTTTCCTTAACTTCATGAAAACTAACGGTAAAACACTGTGTGAGAATCTCCGTACTCAACTTCAAGGAAATGAACGATACAACACTGTGTGTGACACTATGTGCGCATCTTCATGAAAACTAAGGATACAACACTGTGTGTGAAACTATGTGTTGAACTTGAAAAAACTAACGATAGAACACTGTGTGGGAATCTCTGTGCTCAACTTCATGAAAATTAACGAAACAACACTGTGTGCGAATCTCCGTGCTTAACTTCTTGAAAACTAACAATACAACACTGTGTGTGATACTATGTGCTCAACTTCATGAAAACTAACGATACAACACTGTGTGTGAATCTGTGTGCTCAACTTCATGAAAACTAACGATACAACACTGTGTGCGAATCTCCGTGCTTAACTTCTTGAAAACTAACGATACAACACTGTGTGTGATACTGTGTGCTCAACTTCATGAAAACAAACGATACAACACTGTGTGTGAATCTGTGTGCTCAACTTCATGAAAACTGACGATACAACACTGTGTGAGAATCCTCCTGCTTAACTTCATTAAAACTAACGATGCAACACTTTGAGAGAAACCCGTGCTTAACATCATGAAAAGTAACGATACAACACTGTGCGTGAAACTATGTGCTCAACTTCATGAAAACTCTCTATACAACACTGTGTGAGAATCTCTGTGCTTAACTTATTGAAAACTAACGATACAATACTGTGTGTGAATCTATGTGCTCAACTCCATGAAAACTAATTATACAACACTGTGTGCGAATCTCTGTGCTTAACTTCTTGAAAACTAACAGTACAACACTGTGGGGAATCTCCGTGCTTAACTTCAAGAAAACTAACGATACAACACTGTGTGTGACACTATGTGCTCATCTTCATGAAAACTAAGGATACCACACTGTGTGTGAAACTATGTGCTGAACTTCACAAAAACTAACGATACAAAACTGTGTGTGAAACTATGTGCTGAACTTCACTAAATCTAACGATAGAACACTGTGTGTGAATCTCTGTGCTTAACTTCATGAAAACTAACGAGCCAACATTGTGTGCGAATCTCTGTGCTTAACTTATTGAAAACTAACGATACAACACTGTGTGTGATACTATGTGCTCAACTTCATGAAAACTAACGATACAACACTGTGTGAGAATTCCCCTGCTTAACTTCATGAAAACTAACGATGCAACACAGTGAGAGAATCTCCGTGCTTAACTTCATGAAAACTAATGATAAAACACTGTGTGTGAATCTCCGTGCTTAACTTCATGAAATATAATGATACAACACTGTGTGAGAATCTCCCTGCTTATCTTCATGAAAACTAACGATACAACACTGTGTGTGATACTATGTGCTCAACTTCATGAAAACTAAGGATACAACACTGTGTGAGAATCTCCGTGCTTAACTTCATGAAAACTAACGATACAACACTGTGTGTATAAATATGTGCTGAACTTCAAAAAAACTTACGATAGAACACTGTGTGTGAAACTATGTGCTCAACTTTATGAAAACTAACGATACAACACTGTGTGTGATACTATGTGCTCAACTTCATAAAAACTAATGATACAACACTGTGTGAGAATGCC